>NW_008824286.1:2769401-2774876 GCF_000699105.1 Pygoscelis adeliae | reverse complement strand
TGAACCTCCATGAGCTCCTCTCTTGGTCAGATGTGTGGTTGTCCCTCCAGATGCATGTTGTCTTGAATGGTACCCACAGCTGCTTTCATCAGTTTAAAGCTGATCCTGAAATCCACTTTAATTCCCTCTCTCCCATGCTGGCCTGATGATTAGTTACCAAATCTGGCTGGTGCTGTGCCTGCTTTCTGCACTGTCTGGGTACCTATGAGAGCCTGGGACACGCTGCTCTTGCTGGTCTGGGGAGGATCTGGGCTTGGAGAGGAGGGAAATGAAGGTTTGATGGGTAGGGTTGGGCTGCGGGTGTTTGTGATCAAACCCAGTGGGGATGTGTGTGCTACAAGGTTAATACCACTCTGTAATCCATGTTTAGACCTTTAGGTGAGATATTGGTGTTCTTAACTGGGATGCAAGTTGCTTTTTGGTGAAACCTGCTGTGGTTTTAATGGATGCATCAAGTTGCTGACCAGTGCTTGTAGCCAGCCTTGAGACTGGCTGAAGCAGCTGTGCTTAATGGCAGGGCAAATCCCTTCCAGCAGAAGTGGCAGGTTAGCAGATTCCCTCTGCTCCTCCGGAACAGCCCAGAGCTCTCAAGGAAGATGAAGAACTGGGAATAGTGGCCAGGTGATTGAAACCAAAGGAAAAGGTTAAAAGTCCCAGCTGCACAGCTGTAATAACAGGAGTGCTGAGCCTTTGCTGCAGTACAAGTGTAAGATCATTCCAGATTTTATTGCTCCTCCAGGCCCTGATGCAGCTGAGATCCTCCTCCTGTGCTCTGCCACCAGCTGCAAAACAAACTGCAGAAGGGAGGGTGAGAGGAGCTGGAAGACTAGTAAAGGACTAGCCAGGGCTCCTCTGCTTCGGCTCAGCAGCTGCTTTGCTCAAAAGTGCAACTGTCTAATTCTTTCCATGAAAAGCATTTGTTTTTAACCTGCTTTTTTGACAGTTTCTCTCTAGCCTTTGTGGCCAAGTAGTCACTGGTTTTACTTCCCTGAGCAAGATCAGGTGGCAATCCTCCCGTTTCTGTTTTTCCTACAGTGCTAATTTTCTGTGTGGAAAAAACATCTGCTGGGGGGCTGAAGCAGGTTTCTGACAGGTTTCTGCTGTCAGAAAATGGTTGGCAAGCTGAATTCTTCATGGGTTGCAAATGTGTTGTGGGTTGGCCTCCAAGAGCTGGGCAGGCACCATAAAAATCTCCTTCATCTAAATCCCTATTATAATCCTGACAAATGCTCCTAAGGGCTTCATCCGTAAGTTCATTAAGTGTGGGGAAAAGCTTGGGTTATGCTCATTTCTACACTGGGGAAGGTGTTCAATCATGAAGAGCTAAAAGAGATGCCCAAGGCATGGATGGAGATGTTATAAAGTCATTTGGGCTGAGGGCTGCTGTGCCCTGTGACCTGAGAGATTCCTGCCTCTCATCACTCGCTGCTAGCTGTGGAAGCCCCATGCTACTGAAAGAGACGGCAAGAGAGAAATGCTCTTTGCCTAAGGTTGCCATGAACGAGCACCAAGGTGACAACAGACTTCTTGTGCCCCTGGTGTAGGCAGGGAGCGGAGGACTGTTTCTGCCCAAGCTGAGCCTGGAGAGAAGCAGGGTCACCTTCTAAACCAAACCTGAGCACTTCCAAACTTCAGGTGTTCACCTCAAGCCTGTCTCTGGGATATGAGCAGAAGTCATGTTAATCCAGTTCTTGCTGGGGCCCAGGCTCTGACCTAGAGGAGCAGCTGTGGTCTGGGCCACCAATGGCCTCACCGATGCGAGGGCGATGTTCTCCTCCATCCACCCCATAGCCCTCATCTGTTTTACCTATAGCTTTGAAAAGTGCTAGAGCAGCCTTAAAATAGATGGTAAAAAGAAAAAGTGCAAAAACAGTTTAAACCATTTCTGCATAGTTTGCTCTATTTTTAGTTGCAATTTGATAAATGAATGTAGGTCAAAAAAATGGGGGAGAACTTGCACTTTTTCTTTTGTACAAAATTCAGGAGAATTTTGGAAAACTGGAGCAGCTCAGGAAAGGAGTAAGTAGCTACTGAGCACAAAGCTTGTTTCTGCCTGAAGAGCAGGCTCCTCGCATGGTGGGCAGGGAGGAGTTAATTTTTATTTTGTTGGAACACTTGCATAAAACCTTACCTAAACCACAGGTTTCTACCTCACTTATGGAGATTGTACAGTGGTACAAAGGCCACTTTCTCAGGTGCCTGTGCTCACTTTTGAGGAGGAGAGGAGGGCTGGTGCAGGCCTGCACAGTGCCCATGGTGAGCAGCCCTCCTCAGCCACCATCAAGCCCCCCCAGAATTGGTCCCAGAGAGTGCATGGACGAGACCGGCAACCCTGAAAAGGGAGCTGAGGCTGGGATGCAGTGTGTGATCTGAGAGCTATGCCTTAATACAGCGCTGGGTTACCTGTTGCAGAGCAGATTTCAGTATAAAAAACCACTGGGGGTGGCTTTGTTAACAGCTCCAGACACGTCACTGAACTGCCTAATGGGACAGCTGGGTTTTTGGCACATTTCACTGAGAATGAACAGGACTAAAGCTCTAGGGTTGTTGGCTCTTTGGAGGAGGTGAGAGCAAGGACTTCAATTTTTTTCAAACTTTTTTATATGACCAGTTTGTTCATGAAAAAAATGAGAGCTGTCCTCAATTTTCATATCCTGGTTTCCGTTTTCTTCCACTGAAGCTCTCCGAACGTAGGTGCTGGGTGTCCAAGGAGGTTGTGCTCCATAGCCCGGGCCAGAAGGGAGCACTGCCAGTGTTTCAGGAGCAAACCCCTCTGCTACAGGGAGCTGGGGAAACCTCTCCTTGAGCCATCTCTTCCAGGTGGTCAAGGCATTAGTTTGTACCAGCAATAACTTAATTTGCAGAGTTAAAAAATGAAACTTGGATGTTGAACTCCTGTAAGCAGCCAGCTTGCCCCTCTCCAGCCTGGGGGCTAACCTTTCAGAAAAGTAGTTCAACCAAAGACACCAATTTCTCTTGCAAAATACGTGCCAGGCTTGCTCACCAAGTTACCGCAGGAGTGTGTACAAACTGGGCAGGACACTTAGTCATCTCTCACAGGGGTGAGATATGCTGCTAGATGGGTCTCAGCTAGTCCAGCTTGCTTCTGCTAAACTATTAATAAACTGATGCCTGTGATGAGACATTATGGGTTGTGTATCTGTCATGACAGATGTCTTTAAAAGTGTAAGAGGTTGATCTGTGTTGCTGGCTCTTATGCAGAGATCAGGGGTTGAAATTGCTCCTGGACAAATTGACCCCCTGAGCTGCAGGGTTGGGCTCTTAGGTGCAGAGCCAGGCTGGGAGGGTTACTCAATCCAAGCAGCTATTCAGTGGTTAAGGAAGAACAGCAGACTTCCCAGTATGCAAAGTGTTATGTTCCTTCTTATTATAGCTGCTATAGAAGTTATAATTTAACCTGCACTTAAAAAAAAAAAAAGCTGCCCAGAATGGAACTAGACTTGATATCTTTTTTCAATGTATTATTACTTGGAGTATATGGTAGGTGTTGGCTGTTTGCTGCAGAGTGTTTGAAATACCCAGCAGAATTAAATGAGATGTACTAAGGGGCAGAGAGGTACTGAAGTCTCATCTTAGTGCTTAGTGGGAGGGCTGTTGGGAGAAGGGCTGAACTTCATAGTGGAGTTGAGAGGCCAGTATGGTCTCCCCCTCTGCAGGGCAGTGAGGGGGGTCCTCTGGGTGCATCAGGCCTATGAGATGACTGCTGAAGATGTGGGGGGGAAAAAAAACCCAAACCCACCTGGTAGATACAGGTGCAAAATCTAGTTTATTCTTCTGTCATATGTTTCTGCTCCATGGGAAGTCTTGGAGGGCTGGGTTTATGTTGGGGGGAGAGAATAGGTAGAGGTGGGTGGGAAGGTGAACTGCTTTGAAATGGGACATAGACTTGGCCTAGTCCCAGCTATAGACTCAGCTGGGTTCAGAGGTTTTTCACCAGGCTTTCTTGATTTCAGGATCCTTTGAAGGAGAAGGGGAAGCAGTAGTAATGTAATAAGGAAAGCAGTTGTATGAAGGACATGCGTGCTTTGATAGAGGACACCTGAGGATGAATGTTCTTTTCATACCATTGAAGGTGTTCCCCTGTCAGCCCCTCAGAAGGCAGATTATTGCTGAGGGTTGGATGGGTCCCTTTGCTGCAGAGGCTGCATCCCGTAAGGACAAGCCTGGAGCACTCCTGGAGCTGCAGTGTCTAGGAGGGACGCTCTGAGCCGTGGCCCTGAACAGCCCTCTTCCCATCTTCTACCTTACCACACCCTGCAAAGAAAAATCCGCCAAAATAACTTTCTTGTTGTAGTACTCAACTACCTTCAGGACACTTGCTCACCCCGCTGCTAGCTTTCAGGTGTATGCAATTAATATATTCTAAATTAATCTTCAGCACACAGGGGAGCAAAAAGACACAACCTTCCCCACTTTTCTCCCAGTCCCCATTTGTTCTCGTGATGGTGTGGAATAACAGGACTGCAAGAAAAGAGCATTTAACATCCACCTGTGCCCTTATGAAGGTGTGCTCGCAGCTCTCTGCATGGCAGGATAATCATTGTACCTGCTGCTGTTGAACTTATCAATGTGAGCAGGGACGGTTGGCACCTGCAGGCAGCCTCCTTGGCTTGCTCAGGCTTCAGCAAATGTCACTGTTGTGTCGTCAGGGAAGCTCGAGTGCACCCTCAGCCCCTTCCCCGCTGGGCTTTCTCAGATGCCGCTTGGTGAGGGACCATCAAAGTGCTCAATGCTCTGGTCCACCATGCTCCAGCTGGGGAAGCACATTGCGCACCAGGAAGCCAAAGGACAGACAAATCATAATTTAAAAAAAAGTATTTGATGGGGGCTGATGAAATCCTTTTCCAGCCTGACTCGCTGTCTGTCTCTGCAGGCACATGCAGTGCTTGGGTGGTCACTGAGAGTATCCAGCCTGGCCCAAGCCTCTGCTCCCAGGTCAGTCTTGCTGCTGCACTGCGCCCCTGAGTCGTGGCACAGTTGTGTCCCAAGCTGCACGTGGCTCTGGGAACGCAGCAGCATTAACTTTGGGAAGCTTCAAGAGCAGCAGATTTTTGTGTTACTTCTGTTTCCTTTGTCTCTGGCCATTTAAAAATATTTATGTATTAGTGGGAGATACGCTAAGTTGCTTCTGTGTGCAAATCACATGTTTAATTATGCATTAACCTACATTAACAGCTTTTTTATTTAGAAACCTCAAAGTGGTTGGTGAGGGGAGGAGATGCATTGCCCTGATGGTGCAGGAGGTGCAAAGATTTACTGCGGGGATGCAGGTGCCTGTTCCCACACCATGTGAGACACTGTTGGGGATGGCTGCGGCCTTTTCCCACGTGGCTGGATGAACCTGTCTTCCTGTGTGTGTGCATGCAATGACCTGGCTCTGGATTGCAAGGAGACCTGTTTGCACAACCCAAGAGAAAGCTGGCCCTTCCTTGCTAATCCTTGGCTTTGAATACT
>NW_008824286.1:2764179-2769387 GCF_000699105.1 Pygoscelis adeliae | reverse complement strand
CCCTCAAAGTGTTGTTTTCCCTTGAAAGGGCATATACAGATGACAGTATTTATGTGTCTGCATTTGAAAGTCTGGTCTCTAATGTATCTTTCCAGTGTTTTCTATAGATACGCTCACACAATATCAAAAGCCTCTTTTGCTTATAGGTTTTTTTAGCCATTGGTGGCCAGCAAGTGGTCTACAAAGAGCTCAGTTATGCTGCTAATGATTGCACATGCTTGACTTGTGGCAGAAGAAAATGGCTTGGCTTTTTTTTAAAACTCAGCTAAAGCAAGATTAATGGAAAATCAATGTGTGTGCTGTAAATTCTGTGTAGTTAATACATACAATATTTTAAAAGTACAAAATAATAGAAAAGCAGGTAGGGTAAAAAGACAGTAATTGATGGATTGCCTTTGATTTTTGTAGAGAGAATAATTGTGTGTGTAACTCTGAGATGAGGCACTTAGCAAGCTGACATCATGTTCTGCAACTCTTCCATCCATTTAGTCATGAAAATCACTGTTTTCAGTGTACCTGGAAAGCTGCACCAGAGAACAGTGCAGCACATTTATTATCAAGTCTCAGAGGCATGTTGTACATGAGGAGCAGCTGGGAAGGCTGCAAATGTGAATTGTCAAATGCTAACCTCGT
This sequence comes from Pygoscelis adeliae, assembly GCF_000699105.1. Taxonomy (NCBI): domain Eukaryota; kingdom Metazoa; phylum Chordata; class Aves; order Sphenisciformes; family Spheniscidae; genus Pygoscelis; species Pygoscelis adeliae. The sequence goes on along the minus strand of NW_008824286.1, from coordinate 2,768,754 downwards.
GTTTTGTTGGATGCGGATGTTTTCTCGTGTGCCTTGTGTGCTGGCTCCTTCCCATCACCACCAGTGTCTTCTAGGTGGCAGGTCTCGCTTCTCTTAATGGGCAGGAAATTGTGCTACCCTTGGCATTGTTTTTTGTGATGAATGCCTGGTGAGAAATGGTTTGCTAGCTGCTAACTGCAGAAAATAGAGATGACATGGGGTTTTTTTGCCTGTCCTCTCAGGACCAGAGAGGCAGGGACAAAAGCAAAGGCTCCCCAGTTGCAGCCCTACCTACTCGGTAGGAAGACCAGGCAGAGGGGGACCCATCAAGTCAGGAGCCATCCTGAGGTGGACAACAAATCTCCCTTCAGGGATGGTGTGTTATCATCCTTAACTGCTGCATACTCTGACACCCTGCAGGAGTAAGTGGCTGTCTGAGGGACTCCTACTTTGACTTTTTTACAGCTGTCCTAGCAACAAGGTAGCATCTTTCCAGAGCAGGGAGCCTTTGAGTCTGCTATGACACAACCACATCACCAGTCTTGCCCAGGGAAACATGGGCATAGGTGCAGGCTGGTTATATAATGAATACTCAAATTTGAGGACTTGAGTTTCCTCTGGAGGTCCAATTTAGTCTCCAGGAGTTAGTGTGCAAAATATCATATTCTGTGATGGGTGGGGAATAGAGTTATGACCGCCTGCAGAGCAAGGAGGTCTGTCAAAGAAAGATGTAGTACTTAATTTTCTTGACTTAAATGGGTAGCCAGACCTTTTGGGCAATAGTCTCATGAGCTCGAGATACACAAGTGTCTCTCAAAAGGCAGCGCTGTGTCCTGCTGATCATTCCTGAGATGATTTATTGAATGAGGTCTTGACCAAAACCTTCTCCCTAGGAAGGGAAAGGTTGGCTGATGGCAGCATAAAAGTGAGATTCCTCTGTGCTGCTCTTTAACCTGGGACTGGCTCTGTGGGAGCTGCTTGGACCCATTAAAATATCCAGCATATCGAGCACTTGTAAGCAACTGATGGCAGTTGTGGATGCTAGGAAGACTTCTCAAAGGCACATATAGCAGGTCAGAGCTCAATTCAGACTGCTGTACAGGAGTCAGGGTCCTGGGAGACTCCGTGGGGCTGGGAGGACGTTTTTCTGAACAACTGAGTAGCCCATCCTAATTGCCTGACTCTGTACTCTCAAATCCAGGTGCTGGTTCTCATCCTTATTCCCCTGCAGGCACCAGGTTGTGGATAGATGTTGTAGTGCTAGCTTGCACCCGTGTAACAGGAATGTGGGATGAAGCCTAGCTGAAAATTGTACCCCAAGGAGCCACTTCTAGAAAAAATTCAGGATACTCTGAAATTTTCAGGCATGAGAGCAAGTACTATGCAGACATAGCTGCTCCTGGAAAGGCTGGTCTTTTCACTTAAGATTGATTACTCTGCCTCAGCATGTGTTATTAAACATAAAAAATACAAGGATGCAAGGGAATAAACTCTAATATAAAACCCCAAAGTTTTCTGCTGGAGCTTTTCCACCCAGCTTTTGTATTTGTTTTGCTGCTTACTTAAGGGGCTCAATTATGTCTTGGCAGAGGGTGGGGAAGAAACCTGTCACCTAAATTACAAGGCACAGTGTTCAGTGAAGTGTGATGCCTCCTGGCTGCTGGTGGAAAGGGAGAGGGACTGGGTTTTTTTGAGTGGCAGTAATTGGGAAGTGCTATTTCAGCAGTAGCCCTCTTAATGCATATGTGGCAGATGAAAGTCTAGGTCTGAGGACAGGTGGGATATGAATGCTCTTGCTACTTGGATGCTCTGCTGTTCCAAAAAGACCTCAACCTCCTGCCTCCCTCCCCCCCGCCAAACCTCAAAGAACAAACAGCAGTTTCTAGTGGAAAAAAAAGAATAAGACTCTCTTGGGGAGTTTGTTTTTTTAAGTACAAAAGTTGAACTTAAACCAAATTCAATAGGCGATAGCATCTGAGTTATGGATGTCTCCTGGATTCAGTATGTTCCTTGCTGCCTTAAAACTGTTCTCAGTTCTCCCAGCAGCCTGCAGGGGAAGGCAGTGCCCTCTTTTTCCATCACAAAATAATTCTACACAGGGGGCAGAAATGCCCCTGCAGTGCCTCAGTCTCAGGGGTGTCTGTGTGGGGTGCCAGCAGGAAGGGGGGATCGCTTGGGTAGCAGTGGCTGCTTGTGAAAGGCAGGTTTAGGATGAAGCAGGCAAGTGGTGGGGCTTGAGGAGGCATTTGCTGCTGCAGTGATCCTGGCTGCTCTCCTGGCACCTCAAATAAGCGTTTTGTTAGAAGAGTGGCATTTTCTAGAGGTGGAACTGCAGTGACTCGGCAGTGTTCTGGTTGGTCTGTTAGCCCCGGTGCACAGTGGGGATCCTGGACTTCTGATACTGATGGGTGCTTTGTTTTGGAGAAGGCACCTGGGGGTTTTCCTGACATGCCCTGCTGCTCTCCCCTGTCACTCAGAGCTGGATGATTCCTCTGTTTTTTCACTTTCCCTTCCTCTGCCCCAAGAGGCACTAGTGATGCTCTGGCCAAGCGGTGTCTGGGGTCTCCAAATACGAAGTGGCGTTGGGACCCATTCCCCTGCTCAGGGCACAGCCAATTGCCAAGGACTTCAGGTTTGAAGTCTAGCACAGCTTCACTAGGCTAAGAACACAAACAAGTCAAGTAAGATAGTCAGCCTAACTGATAAGATTTAGAAAAAACAAACAAGTGGTCAAGCTAAGAAACTTTTTGTTACTGTTAGTCTTAATAGCAGCTGGGTTTTATTCCATATCCTCCAGACTTCCACCTCTTTCATCCAGCAGTAATTTTCCTGGGGTTATAAAGGCGGTTGTTCTTACTCTATACAAATACACTGCTGTCTTTCAAACTTTCACTTTTAAAAATATATTTAATGGAAAAAGCACACTGAGTAATTTATTGCAGCTGTTTCTGTCCTGTCACCAGGGAGACACTGAAAGAAGAACAAGTCTGGCATTGCAAGAAGGTGGGAAGGCTGGGGGAGAATTGAAATGGGAGATGGAAAAGAACAGGCAAAGGGAGGACAAGAAGCCCCCTGTGTGTGTATAGACACGTGTCATAACATGTGTCTGTGCATACATTTATATACACATATATGTACATATAAATACAGATCTGTATTTATGTATGACAAACCAGCTCAGAGAGAATTTGTTTATTATTGCTGTTATTGGCAGGAACTTTTTCTTCCTTTGCCTGAGTAGCAAGAAAAAAAATCTATATTATTGTTTCATGCAATGTTGTACAAGATGCCAGTACACAGGTTAATGAAAAAAATGCATGAATTTGGATAGATATATAAAGGTCCCTTGGGTGTTCAGTCATAAATCTTTGTAGCTGGAAGGCAGAGCAGACATAAATAGGCCTGATATAACCAACTGTTTTACATACAAATGAATGCTTGCCTTTTATTTAGGTGACAATATTATTTCGAATCCAAGGAGAATATTAAATGAATTCTGTTATGTTGTTTCCATTAGGAGTGATCCTTGATCTCTGAATTGACTGTAGTGCTGTCTTTGGGCTCCATGCAGGGTTGTATAAAATGAGGGGGTGTGCGCACATACATGTGTTATTTCACGTAATGAGGCAAGTGTCACTGAAATGCACTTGGTTCTTTACAGAAATGTGCCTTCCCCATAAAGCTCCACTGGGAGTTAGGAAAAAAGGAAGTAAATTGGCTTATGATGGCCCCATACCCATAATTAAGGGTTCTGTACAATGGACTTCTACTGAACCAACAGTTGCAGAGAGCTTATTTCTTTTTAAATATAAATTATTTCTTCTTTCTCATTCCAGGCAATATGGTGCTGGTGTACACTGCCAAGTTGGCAGCACCGGGATCTGTGTTTGCTTTTTACCTGTGGGACATGCACAGGTAATAAAATGCCTTCCCCTTCCTCTGCCAGGCAGCAGGATGGGGTGCACAATGGTGCACTAACCCCAAAACACCCCTCTGGTGCTCTCCCCACTGCAAATGGAGACAGAGGCCACCGTTTTATTGAACCCACCGATAGGGTGGTTTCATGCTGCAGCCTGCTCGGTGTCAGACTGCAGAGGGGCCTTGGAAGGAAAAGACTTTGTGTGCCATCAGTTCCAGCCTCATTTGGTCCCTAGAGTAAAAGAAAGATGTAACGTGGGATTGGTGAATGGAGTTGAATCCAGTTGGCGGCTGGTCACGAGCGGTGTTCCCCAGGGCTCAGTTTTGGGGCCGGTCTTGTTCGATATCTTTATCAATGATCTGGATGAGGGGATCGAGTGCACCCTCAGTAAGTTCGCAGACGACACCAAGTTGGGCGGCAGTGTTGATCTGCTGGAGGGTAGGAAGGCTCTGCAGAGGGACCTGGACAGGCTGGATCGATGGGCCGAGGCCAACTGCATGAGATTCAACAAGGCCAAGTGCCGGGTCCTGCACTTCGGCCACAACAACCCCATGCAGCGCTACAGGCTTGGGGAAGAGTGGCTGGAAAGCTGCCTGGCGGAAAAGGACCTGGGGGTGTTGGTCGACAGCCGGCTGAACATGAGCCGGCAGTGTGCCCAGGCGGCCAAGAAGGCCAAG
>NW_008824286.1:2733795-2763695 GCF_000699105.1 Pygoscelis adeliae | reverse complement strand
TGCCCAGGGAAGTGGTTGAGTCACCATCCCTGGAGGTATTTAAAAGACGTGTAGATGAGGCGCTTAGGGACATGGTTTAGTGGGCATGGTGGTGTTGGGTTGACGGTTGGACTCGATGATCTTGGAGGTCTCTTCCAACCTTAATGTTTCTATGATTCTATGATTTCCCTGCAAAAACCACCCAGTTCCTTGTAATTACTGGGCAGTATTAAAAACATAAAATAGGTGTTTGCTTTTTCTGGTTGTCCATTGACTGCAAACCTAGAAAAAAAGGACTTATTACATTTCACTGTGCAGTAAAATGTATCTGGAGTGAACATGCAAAGGCCAAGCAAAGAGACGAGGCTTTTTGAGCGTAACTAATTTTGTGAAGAACAGTGCTTAGCAAGAAAAGGAGAGAAGTGTTGGCTTATTAGCTTTATACAGCTTGTTCTTTAAGCCATTTGTGTGTCTTTGCCTAAGCAATATTAAATTGACCCTAAACACTCAGGGTTTTTTTGGTAGCTCACTGACCACTGCTATCGGTATTTTTTAATTGCAGGGCACAACATCTCTATTCTGTGAGTTGGGGTTGATCATTGCTGAACCCATTCTTTTGCTGATGAGAGGTCTCAGCACAGCTTGGCTTTTCTGAAACTATTTAGTTGGGTCTGTGGCTCTAAGATCACCTCTGAATGCTTGAATATGTGATTTCCTCAGTGGTTTTGTGTCTTCATGCTCACAAAATCCATAGTAGGTAGGAAAGTATAATTATCTACACTTTACAGACAGTGTATGGGGCAAAAAAAAAATTAAATGATTTGGTGAAGGTTGCACAGGCAACCTGTAGCAAACCAAACAGCTGGGCCCAGCTCCCCCACAGCCAGGACTCAGTTCCCACGCATGGGCCACCCTCCACCTATAACGGTTTGTGCAATTTTAGTTTTCCACCATCTTTCTTTGGGTAAAGCAGATGGTAGACAGTACCAAAAGGTGCCTCTGCAAGGGTCTAAGCAGCCCGAGGGAAAATTTAAACCTAAGAATATTGTTGGATGTGTAAATTGTGTGCTGAGGGTACTGCCATGTAGAAAGGACCTCGGTCGCCTTTCCAAGTTATTCCTTTGTTGTTGGGTAAAATAGAAAAATAAGCTGGGATGCCTGAGACACCTCAAATCCTTTCGTTTTGCCCCAGCTCACTTGTGCTTGGCTGCTGCGGCATGCTGACTTCACTGCCCCAGCTATGTGCAGCTCTTCTTGCTGAGCTGGTGCTCGAAGGCAGATGAGTTATGCAGGAAATGCCCTCGCCGGTGCATTTGCATTTTCTTAGCGCTGCCAGACACACGGTCCTGCCTTCCGCTCTCTGAGCTTAGTTCCAGGCTGTTTCTTGCCTCTTCAGGTGCACAAAGCAAAACCCAGCTTAGTGTGCTACAGGTCTTTGGGGTCATCTTTGCTCTTGGCTCACCTAAGCCATGGAAATATCGTAGCTATTGAAATCTATATGAAGGGGAGTTTAATTTTAAAACAAAGCCTTCAAACAGTCAGAGCCAGCAAGCTCAGACCCCCAAAAGAACATTAGCATTTGAAAGCAAATCTCCCTGATTCTATATTAATCTGGAAAATTAAGATAAAAATAATTGTGGAGCACTGCAGTATTCTTATTCTGTCAGAGTTGAGAAGCTGAAGTCCAAAAGTGGAGAGCGCTCCTGAATCTAAAAATCCTGATACTTTTAAATTTTTATCTGAGTTCTCGCTCCATTCTCGGACAGAGCCGACCCAGCTGTGGGGGGCAAGCGGGGGCCTCAGCTCCCCTGTCCCCTGCGAGCAGCAGGTCTGTTCCTGGGCTGGGTGCCCTGCTGGTAAACTGTGGGAGATTTCTTTTCCTATTTCCTGGGGCTGTGGGAGGAGAGGGGTGGTGGTGAAGCGTGGGGTCTGCCTTGGCATGTGGGGAGGTGCCATCTGCCAGCGTGGCTTTGAACAAGCCATAAGACTCTGAGACTGCTGGCCTTGTGGATGGCTTCCCTGCTCAGATCGACTCTGCATCAGTGCGAGGGGTTATAGGCTGGTGATAAAAGAGCTGGCAGGAGAAGAGGGCAGGGGGGAAAAGGCTCCTGACAAATATGCATATCCTTGAACTACAAATGAAATAACAAGGAATAATATGTGTCCTTTGCTTCTGTTGCTGGATCCTCTTACTGCCTCTGTGCCACAGTGAAATTTGTTGCAAAGCCAAAGTTTCCTTTGAATAATTGTGTCTAAAAGGAGTCTGATCAGCATGGGGGTGGCGGGTATCTGGCCTCACAGACGGAGGCAGGCAGAGCAGTGCTGATCTGCTCTGGGGCCAGCTGCTGCTGCTCTACAACAAAGCACAGGCTGGGTAATCATGGCAGTGTGCAGCAGATAAATGTCTTGGAAATTATTTTTGGAGTGAATTATAATTAAAAATAACTGCAGGACCGAGAGCGAGCACAAAATACGGAGAAAAGATGCAGATGCATTTGCAAGTTTTTATTCTGTTCTGTTTTCAAATACTGCTGAACTGGAAGTGTTTGGGCAGCTGAGGGTGTTACCTGTTAGCTGGTGAGGGCGGAGAGGTGATGAGAGCTGGCACCACCTGATGGGCCTCATGGATGGGAGGATGCCCTCCTGCATGGGTAATGAAGCTCTCTATAGCAGTCATGTTAAGAACATCTTTGGTGTCCGACTTCCACCTCCGTTATTATCAACCCAAAAATATTTCCCAGCCTTAATGAGAGCTGGTATGGATAGCAGGGAAGGTCAGAAGTGCCTCAGACTGCCCAACTTTTTGCCTTGCTGTTAAAAGTAGCTGAGGACCACTGGGTTTGCAGTCACTTGCTATGGGTGCCCCAACACCAGTTTATAAGCTTTTGTGCCATTGTGGCAGAGATCCATCCATATCCCAGACCCTCTTCCTCCAGGTCTGCTGCACCACAGACCTTCACGCTTCTCGCTGTTACTCTGCTAGCTTCTAAGGATGTTCTATCTTAAACGCATGTTTCTCTGTTGCTGGAAGTGTTGCAAAACAGCTTTGTTCAGCATGTTGTAAAGGGCTAGTGCTAAAAGCTAATATTCTGTGTTCCTTGTTTAATTTGTCAGCCATAAATAAGAAAATAAAACAACAGTGGACAACACTGGCTCTGTGGCATGTTTGCTAATGTGGGAAGTAATTATTCATGACTGCTGTTCACAGCTCCAAAAACAAAAGGAAAGAAGGAAAAGCCCTGCGAGCTTTGCAGAAGCAGTTAGCAATTTGCACCAAGGGCTGTTAGGGAGCTTTGGCTCCTTTCCTGGGAAATGCTTCTGTGAGCCCCTAATCAGTGCAAGCTTCCCTACAATGTGCTGTGTGGCTAACTGCAACTTAATTTATTCCTCTTTTATTTGCATTTAATGTGCTACAGCTGAATAGAGATGCAGGTCTGTAATGAACACAACTGCAATCTGTTTATACAGCAAATAAGAGTAATATTTTTCTTGTATAACGCCCTGTAGCCTGGTGAAAGCTTCATTGAGCGAGGTGCTCAGGGACTTGGTATTCTGGCTCCGCATCTTCTAGGGATGCTATTTCTGTGTCTGTCGTGACCCTGGCGTGGTTTCAAGTCCTGGGTTTCTTGCAGATTTCTCACAGCAAACTTCCTTTGGTGCCTAAATACCAGCTCCTGGGCATGCTGAGGAAAGTCTGAATGCTGCTGGTGCGGAGCAGCTGGCAATTAAGACATCAGGATCTGTGAAAGGGCTGTTGTCACTCAGCATATTGGCTGATATGAACTATTTGTTGGCATTGCTGATTTAAGCTTTTCTGTATCACCTTCTCCTTGCCACTCGCTTGGTTTTTGTGGTTTAAAAAACCGCCCACACCCCCAAAATAAGAAAAATCCCGACTCACTGACACCTTTTGCTGGTGTCCAGCCCTGAGCGGGGGGGTGAGCTGTGGCCGGTGTGGGAAGCAGGAGGAGATAGGGACGAGTTGTGCCTGGATTGCCCCCAACCACTGGGTGATATGAAGCCAGAGCTCAGTTTTTAGCTGAGGACTCTCATGCAGAGGGAGCTTCAGCATCTAAGTTGGGGCTTTAGCCCCCATCTGGCAGAAAGGCATGGAAACATTATTCTTTTGCTTTTGATCTCTAGCTGAAGTGATTGAAATTTCTTCCTTTCTGTGCTGCAGAGGTTCTAGGTCTGTTCCTTACCCCATGCTACAGGAGAGCTGCCTTACACTGTGCTTCCCATCACTGTGTGAATAGGGCCAGGAGCGGACACAAAAATGCTGCTGCAGCTGTCTGGGGCACGTGTATGGGTTATTTGCATGTGACCCATATGGAGGAGGCAAACAAACCTATCTGCTTCTGCCAAAGGGGTTAAATGCTGCTCATGCACATCATCATATGTACGTGGGGTAGTGGGGAAATAGGTCTGGGAGCTAGAGCTCTGGGGAGGATTGCTGAAATGACTCTGCATGCAGAAACCTTGTGTTTAGATGTATGGGGGCTGCTGTACTGGTATTATGAAAATGTAATGATCAATGTAACGAACCAACAATTCAGGTGTACAGTTGGTTAGTCAGAGGTATCCCTTTAGGGAGCAGCAATCAAAGCCTTCAACAGAGGCAAGGGAGATCTCGTGATCCTGCCCAGAAATGGGGACAACTTCTCCCGTAAGCTTAGGAAAGATCAGTGCTTCCTTTAATGAATGTCTTCTCTAGAAATTGGTCTCAGTTGCAGGGGAACTGTATGTCTCCAGGATGAATCCTTCACAGCCTGGAAGAGCCCATAAATCATGGTTTGGTAGCACTTGTGCGAGACAGGCTTGACATCTGCATGAGACTTGTAGATGGGGCTCGGGCTGTGAGATTGCTGGGTGTTTCTATGGTACGGAACAGGGTGGGACCTTAAGTGCAGCTCATCCTCTACCGAAGGGTCAGAACTTGTTCAGCTATGAACAAGTCAGCAGCCTTGCTGCTGATGTGGGATGGTTGGGGATGCTGTCCTTGCTCCAAAGGTGGTGGATGTAGGCAAGTTCAAAAAATAGAAAATGCTCCACAATCTGTTATTTAGTCTTTGGAGGGGGGGGGACCCCAACCCATATACTTACATGCTTTTCTCTGGCAGCTGCTATTCTGCACTGGGAGATGGGAGCCTGAGTGAACTCCCTTGTGAAAACCCACCGGGGAGTACCCCTTCCTCAGCCAGCCTTGACCCTCACCTTGTTTTGGGGAGGCAGGTGGGGACCTGGAGGTCTGCTCTGTGCTGGGCTGCCCTGCTACAGGCGTAGGCAGCATAAGCCAGTGGTGGCGATAGGCAACGCTGGCTCCTGGCTTCCAGCTGCGTAAAGGGATTGTGGCATTTTCAGCTGATGCTGTCTAAAATTGAGCAAGTGATGTGAGTGTTAAACAGCACAGCTAGAGCATATGAGGTGTTGGCAGCTGCGACACATAGACTGAGCAGAGATAATAGTGCGTATTAAGTGAAATGTATACTCTTCCTGTATCTAACAGGCTGGTATAAATGTTATTAGTTTGCTGCCCTGCTTCCTTTGATGTAATCCTCATCAAAAAATGAACTCCGCTGTTCTTCCAATAGAACTGGAGGTTTCCTTGTGTTCATTTCTCTATCCTGAGGCTTCCTACATCTCACCTCTCATCTGCACAGAAGGGAGTGGTAAATACTTGAGATGAAAAAACAACCTGTTGGTAACACCCATTTATTGACATTTTCTGCATTGTCTGCCCAAGACTGGTGGTCTCCGAGGCTGAGGGCAGAAGGTGAGTTCCCTGTTTGATGGGTTGAAATGAGAGAGCATCTTTTAAGATAAATTCCTCCTCTTGCTCACTTGTTCATTTCCAAACAGCACTTTGTTGCTTCATGGTGTGTATTATTTCTATTTTTTTCCACCTCAAGGAGGGCTCAGATTCTTCCTACTTTCTTTCTAGGATCAAGCTTGGCCTCTAAGGGAGCGAGGGATTCCTCAGTGACTCCTCTCCTTCTCTGCCACCCTGAGCTGCTCTGCCAAACTGCAGCTGGTGGGAGAAAGGGAAACCCCTCTTTATATATGTTTGAAGGTTAGAAATATCAAGGATGGGGAAGGTCATGAAAAATGTATGTCCCTCATGTGTGGGCTGGCCTACCTTTCCCACCAAATGACTGTGCCTCCTGGTCAATGCTTTGAAGATGTACCCTGTGTTTTGAGTTGTTTTTCTGTTGTTTCTCTTCCACCCGTGTGAATTGATTAGGGTGATCCCTCCTTCTCCCTGTGCTGCATAGCATCCCTTTGAGGCGGTGCTGGGGATGGATGCACTGTCTTCATACCCCTGGTGCAGTGACATGTCTGGAGCATGGCCACCGGGATGCAGAGCCCCAGTGTCACCTCATGTATGGTGAGGCATGCTTTTCATGAGGGAGTTCAGCGCTACTGAGCTCTGAGAAGAGCATGACATGTGAATCTGTTGATGGTACTGGAGCTTTCTTCCCATGCGGACACCAAGACCAAAGGGTTCCTCTCGTTGGTGTGGGCACAGGGGCTGAATAAACTGTAGGGGGGGGAACACTAAAATTATCATAAATGGATTTTTATCTTTAGGCAAAACTGGTCCCCAGGCTAGGGGACATAATGGTGGTGCATCACCATAGGAGGCTGCCAAAACTGCAGGATGGTGTGTTTTTGTATGTGTGGGTACATGGGCTTTCTAGAAATACAATCACATGAAAAAGAAAGAGCACTGGCTAGGAGACTGCTCCCACTCCTTTCTGTATTTTGCATCTACTGCCTGCATTTACTTGCTCATATTGTGCATCTCAAATACCATCCCCTCCATCAAGCATATAATTTTTTGTGCTTTTCCCAACATACCCTATTTGGCCCTTTGGAAGAAAGTGCCTTTCTACACACCTGATGTACTGGATTGCACTTGCAAGGAGGGATGTGCACGATAGGATCACCAACAGATTGAAGTTAGAAGGGTCCTTTGGGGGTCCAAGTGGTCCCAGGCTGCTCAGGACCTGGGACGTGCATGTTGTGGCTGTCCTGCTTGTAGGCTCCTCCTGAGCTCCCTGCCATCTCTGTTTTAGTCGGTGTTACACAAAGGACACTAATAAGTAATTACTCATGTCCAAATCAATTTGCTGTCCTGTCTGCTTAACTTTCTCTTTGGAGACAATACCAGCATTGATTCCTGAAGTCACCCTTCACATCTCCAGTACTGTGCACAGGTATACACTTTCAGTGACTTCTAGAACAAGGTCTGAAGGAAGACTTCTTCCTTCAGTGAAACTTGTTTGCTATATTTTGTAGCAATTGAAATACCTTGATGTGGGCACAAATTATTTTTCTGGTAGATCTCAACGATCTGACAAAAAGGTAATCGGAATTTAACACTGTTGCTTAAAGGCAGCAACAGACTGGTGTAATAACAAAAGCAGGGTGCAGAATGGGGCTTGCTGTCTTAATGGGCTGTCTGTTGGTTTCCACCACTCTGGAAAATTGGATTCTAGTGACTGGTTCAGCTGACTAGAGATGTCTGGAGAAAAACCTGGGATTTTGCAGAAAACATTAGTGATTTGTCATTCTTCCTGGTCCAAGGTTGCAATAATGCACCAGTAAGTGGTTGTTTTTTTTTGAGGAAAGCAAAGCTTTTGCTCCTTGTCATGCGCAAGAGGTGCTATGACTTCTTTTGTTTAGCTTTCAAAGCACAGGACTGTGACACTGGGAGCACCTGTAGCTGTACAGGCACATGTCATCTTCCCCTGCTCGTGGCCTCTGGGCTACGTGCTCCAGAAACAGGGATCCAGCAATGGGCAAACGCAGGGTGGTCCTGCTGTAATGGAAATGAAGCCTCTCCAACCTGCACCCACAACTTGGAAAGACACAAGACTTTTTTTGTCGCCTTTAAAGTGCAAAATGTGAGATCACCATCCAAGCTCGCTGCTGGCTGGGGATAAGGGGCTGCCTGGTCCTCAGCATCCATCCATCCTCATCTTCTCACCCCTGTGGGATGCAGGAGAAACAAGGTGTGCAGAGATCAAGGCAGTGCTCTCCAAAGTGTGGTACTCTGCAGGGTGAGGAACTGAATCTTTCATTTTCATACGTTAAAGTTTCAGGAGCTTTTGCACCTATGTGCTCTCTCTTGGCCTAGGTGTGGTTGCCCTGGCTGATGTGGTGGATGAACACTCAATACGTCCAGCTGTGGGTGTTAATTTTCTTTTCCTGAGAGCCCTGATATATGTTCTGCCTGCAAAGGAATCTCTACAGGAGATGTGGTAGATGAAAATAGATGACTTCAAAATAATCACGTTTTTTAAACTAGAAAATTAAATGTGAAAGTCTGACCATCTATATGAAGATCTTAATTTAATATATTTAAATAACTTAAATGAAAATGCTAAAGCAGCATGTTTACTGCTGAAGTTTTCTGATGCATCAAACCACTTAAAGGATAGATGTAACCTGGCTAAACACCTGCAGTGAGCCTTGCTGAAGGGCTGTCTTGACTTTAAAAACAGCAGTCTTCAGGAGTTACAGAAAAAAATGATTTTTTATAGCAGTTTTATCCAGTAGTAAAGCTCAAATTAATTAATTCAAATTTTGTAACAAAACACAATCCAGGACAGTTGCTTTCCTTCTGCAACCTCTGAATAAAAGTCAGGTACAAGAAGATAATATCTGTTAGCTCTAACGTCTTGAAGGTTTTGGCCCCAGTTATTGGTAACAATCAGTTCAATTTTAGGGACTGCATATAATTCTTCTTTTGTATAGTAGATAAGATTTAAATGCAAAACATGTTTTAATATGCAAAGCATGTTTTAATAAAAATATTTTTATTACCTAACACACATGAAGAACTTGTAATTGGTAGAAAGCTATTTGAAATGTTGATTTGTGCATTTTCATTCAGTTCCAGTTTTTGTCCAAATACAGTTTGACACAAGTGAAAAATAAACTATCATTTAGTAAATAGTTAAGGCATCACTTAGTATTGCTTAACATGGCAAAAAATTGGAAAAATTCAGACTCTGAATGCAGGTATCTGTATTTGCTTATATGTATACAAATGAAGCAGTGAATTGAATATAAAAGCTAGGTTTAATTGCAGTTCATGTTTTAATGATTACCCACCAATGAGCCTTTCTGCTCACGAGTCACTCAAAAGTACAAACAGAAATAGGATCGAGACCAGTGATGCTTGCTGATTTGAAACACTTTTATGTAAATAAACCCAACCCTGCTAAGGAGGGAACAAGACCTCTCCGTTATTGGTGCAAACCAATGGCTCTGGCCAGTTGCTGTGCCTCTCTGCGGGTCGGCAGGGGATGGACCTCAGGGCATCTGCTGTGGTTCCTGGTATCAAGAGCTGAAACTGCCATGTTTTCTCCAATTCCAGGACAGAAAAGAAGGGTTTCCAGCCCTTCTGAGGGCAAACAGCGTGAGAAACAGCAACTAAGGGAGTGGGGCATGATAGATTGCTGTTAAAAGAGTAAAAACCTGCCCTCACTGATAATAAACATTGCAGCTGCTTCCAAAAACTACTCTCCGGGGCAACTTGTTCAAACTTCAGTTGTGGAGGAAATACAACTGTGCCTAGCAGAGCCAGTCCATTCAGTAATAATAAAAAAAAGCCCAAAATACTGACAGGGAAAAGGCAGTGTGGAATAGTGGCATCGGTGTCTCTTGCGGCTTTTGTCAAGGATGTTGTGCTGAAGTGACCCTGAGTCACCGAGATGGGACTGTCCACCTGGGTTTGAGCCTCAGCTACTCTTCCTGGCTTCGGTCTTGCTCCTTCCTCATGCCTCTGTCTTGTCTGTTGTGATCTTCAGGTTATGCGTGGCCAGAAGTTTCTCTGTAGGTACATAACTGGAAGGAGGAAAGGAGCTAAGAACTGCTCTAGTGCTTTTTGTGTGGTTCTTGTATCCCTGTGTTTGGGGATGCCCTTGCTGATTCCTCTTCTGCTTCTGGCTCCCTGCATCATCTAAGGCTTCTCAGCTGGTGTCCGCGTGCCTTGGTTTCCCATGTCTAAACTTGGTATAGCACTGATCAGTCTTGCTGGAGGGCTGGAAGGCCAAAGGTGCTTAGCATGAGAGGGGATGCGTTAGGCTTTGTAATGCTCCATGGATGTAGAGCTTTACCTGCTCTCCAGGTATAGCTGTTGGGAACAGTTGCTCTTAAAGGAGGAAAATCCCTTCCTCAGTCCCTTTCTCGATTAGAGGAAACACCTATCGCCCTTTTGGAGACCTCTCTTCAGCATCAAGGTTAAAAAACAGGATTATGTCTGCCCTCCTGTCTTCCCATCTCCTCTCCTTCCTATGGAAAAGGAGCAGGGGTCTTTTGGTCCTCACCCTCCAAAACAGCAGAGAGAAGTGCAAAATTGGTCTTGCTCTCACCCACCTCCCTCCCTCTTCAGGAATTGCTTCTGGAGGCTCCTCCTTCTGCCTTAACAGCTTAATTCTAGTAAAATTATATCCCCCAAACATGGTTCCCATGAAATGCTATGCTTAATAAAATGTGTTGCACATCAATAATTTAGGTACTTGTGACAACATGTAAAACTCTTAAAAATATTGCGAACTTGGCCCGGTGTTCTGGATAATTAAAAATGGATGCAGTGTATGGTAGATGTTAACTCTATTTCAGATTTTCCTTGTATTTAAATGAGGGACCATCAATTTTAAAATACCATAAGTAGTGTGGCAAGATTGTACTATTTTAAATATATCTGATATATTGTCTCATATTTAAATTATTAATATGCAATGCAGGCAACAGGAGTCTAAATTCTACCCAGTACAAGCCCTAGGCGATCATTATAAGAGGAGCTTGGAAAGCTATGGGGGGAATGGAGATAAGCCTCAGCAGTTGAGTAATCTCCTTCTCTGGGCTTGAGTGTCCTCTGCGTTGCTCCATATGGAGCCATTTACACCTGTGCTAAGTGGGGATAAAATGCTGCCAATCTGAATTCTTCACTGCCTTGCCCTTGAGGTTGCATTTTACATATGTTTTGCATTTGCAGAGCCAGATTGCAGCCTTATCTCTGCTGTTGTAGCCTGGGCATTACAGCAGGGAAGTCAGGTCAGTCGTTTGAGATTTGTGACAAGGTGGCTGAGAACAGAAACCGGAGCGGTTTTAGCATGGGAAGAGAAAATCAATCGCACGTGCCTCGAACTAGTGACTCGCTGAATGCAAAGCTGGGAGTAGCTCTGGTGGGATGGAAAGGTTGGGAAGAGAAGTATAAATTAAATAGGAGAAAGTAAAGTTATAGGCCAAAACCATAGACATGCTATCAGACTTTGGGTCAGATACAGCACGCTGATGGTGGAAATAGGGAGAAACCCCAAGTACGTGCTCTGTATTAGCAGTTACTCAGCTAAAATTTTATTTTCAGGGCAATACTTGTCCCAAGGTCATGAACGAAGGGGGTTCTGCCAATGCAGATGAGAAATCTGGGGACCTTGGGCGGTGCAATATAAAGGTATGGCCCACGTTTCCCAGGGCATGCAGCTCCCTGGGGGGTATCAGCAGAAGGAAGGCAAAGGGTTGACAAAGCCCCAATATCTTTCACAGTGGTACACACGGCCAAAATAAATCGATCCATTTTTTGTGCTTGCTCCAGACTGTGCCCTACTGCTGTGGCTCTGTCTTTGTTTTGGGATAAAAGAGATTAAATGAATAGGTAGTTAAAATTTCTTGTTTTTTTTTTTTTTTAAGGATTGCCTACAGGCTCAGGAGGGCATCATCTCTGCTTCACCAGCATCTCTCTGGGAGTCCTGGCTTAGGGAAAGTCTTATTTTAAGGAAATAGAGTTGGTGTGGGGTCTGGGGTGAGAAGGGGATGTATCATGAAGTCCCTGAATACAGGCAAAATGCTCTGTCCTGGGAATTGTACTTTTTTTGTAAGAACCTACAGACTGGGAAGTCAAAAAAAAAAAAAAAAAGAAAAAGCATTAATTCAGTTTAGTTTTGCATGCTGTTCCTGGCAGTGCTTTTTCAGAGGCTGTGTCTGAGTGCAGTGCTTAGTGCACCTGGCCAGCTGATTAGTATTTTCTCATGGGGGGAATTTATTCCCGGCCTGACACAAGTGGGTGATTGGTTTATGCCTTTGATCCTGAGGATTTACAGCACTGTGCCATTAGGGAAACTGTGCATCTGTGTTTGTTCAGGGCTGGCTGGATCCTGCTGTTGTCCAGAGGAGCAGGAGGATCCCAATTTCCTCCCCTCCCCTTTCTCTGCTCCTTTTAATTTTCTGCTGAGGGTGATTCATGCACTCTCCCCCTGGCTAACCCAGCTGTGTAAGTGCTTCTGGCTCCTATGTTGTATCAACATCCTCTTTATTCCTCTGAGGGCACAATCAGTAGGTGATATTTTAGAGAAATCAATGTGAAGCGAAAACTGGCAACTTTGGCTCTACATGAAAATGACAAGTGCCTCATTATTGGCCCAAAGATTTTTTTTTTGGGAGGAGGGTGGTGGTGGTGGAAAACGTCAATGTTCTGTTTTTCTTTTTAAATGGACTCAGGTTATGGTGACTGTTATGGAAGTGTATTTTATTTTCCATTTACTACCATCTTCATTAGACACCAGAATGAATCTCTCCATATGGCAGAGTACATCACGGAGAATTAATCGTCCTGTTCACAGAGGTAATATCTTCATGAGTCACTAATAGTGATGAGTGTAGTGCTTCCTTACAAGATTTTTTTTCCTTGAAGAAAAATAAAAACTGATAAAGAATAATAATAAAAAAAAAGACAAAGAGCATCCTCCTGAAGTGCACTGTATGGTGTGCATCTCGCTGGGCAGCTAGGCAGGCAGTTGGGTGCAGGGAAGAGGAGCTCAGGATGGCTCCACCTGCCCACCCACCCCTCCAAGCGGGGCATTTTAGGTGACATCATCCTCCATGTTTGTTTGCCTGACCTTTCCTCAAAACTTCAGTGATGGATGTTTGTTGTGCTTTCTGGACAGTGGGTTCTAGTGCTTCACTAACCCTCAAATTCAACAGTTTCTTTTGATGTTGACCCTAAATGTGCATTGCTGCAATTCAAACACGTTCATTATCACTTTACCCGTAGCAGATACAGAGGATGATCTGTCCATCTGCCTTTCTGAGGCTGCATCGCTCTAACTTGAGGATTTCTGCTCTTTTCCCTCTGCAATGTCTCTTCTTTAAACTGAATCCCAGCTCCTTCATCTTTCCTCAGTTGCCCCTTCTTGGTTTCCCAATCCATCTACATCCTTCCCGGATGGCAGTGCCCTGGTGGGCAGGCTGCAAGTGCCCAAAAGTCCCACCACTGCCCCATGGCTCGCCCTACCTTGCCTTCCTTGCCGTTGGCCCCAGTTTGGCTCAGGATGGTCCTCGGCTGATGGCCACGTGCTGGGTCTTTCCTACCTAACTGTAAGTCTCTGCGCAGAGACTTTGACCGCAGCCTGCTTTTCCTGTGGAGTATTTCTCTTGTTTGTCAAGACTGGTCTAAGTGCCCATTGTCTCCCGTTTGCTTGCAGCGCTGCTCCAGCTGATGCTGTCTCCAAACTTACTGTTTCGCCCAGGTCAGATAGTGGATAATAGTGGCCCAAGACAAATCCTCACCCAATGCATTACAGGTATGTTCCTCCAGTTTGATGATAAGTCATTGAAAGCTGCTTTCTGAGTGTTTTCTCCACCTTGTGCCTTACCACCTTAACAATCTCACCCAATCGTACTTCTACAGCTTGCTTAAGACAATGTCATGTAAAACAATGTCAAAGGCCTTGCTGAGGTCATTGTATACAACAGTGACCACCTCTCCCTCTTCATGAGTGCTGCTGCCCTGTCATAGAAAAATATGAGATTGGCTTGATATTTGTTCTTGACAAATCTGTGTTGGCTGTTCCTCGCCACCTTGTTATCTTTTAGGTACTTAGAAAGTGTTTATTTGATGATTTGTTGCAATATTTTTCTGGGAATTGAAGTTAAGCTGAGTGGCCTGTAATTCCCTGCTATGTTTGCTGTTCTCTGCTCTTCTGGGACTTGCCACGGTCCCTGAGTTTTCAAAGATAAGCACTAACAGCCCTCAGATTACCTCTACCACTTCTAAGTACCTGGCAGTGAATCTCAGCAGACCCAGCTGATATGAAAACATGTAATTTATATAAGTATCTTCCGGACTATTGCTTCCCCCTTGTAGTCTGAATTCTTACCTTTTTGTCACAAGTAATAACTGAAATATCTATACAAATGAATCCATCATTTTTAGTAGTGAACCCTCTGCAATGATGGTTGGTAACAGCTCTGCTGAATAATGGAGGAACTTTTCTCCTGGTCACTGACTTATTACTAATTTGACTTATTTTTTTTTGTTATTATTTAGGTTCCTTACAAGCTCTGCAGCAATAGACTTAACGTATTTTTAATTTTAATTCCTAAATGCATGCCCTACTCATTTACACAGTTCTTAGCCATTTGAATCAGTTTCTACAACCTATATTCTTCTGTCCTGTCTGTGGTCCAGGATGTGGTCCTCACCAGATGCTTTTCCATAGTTTATTCGGTGTATTGTTTTCTTAAGATTCAAAGGCAGGTAGGTCAGAGCATGAGAAGACTTTATGCTGGAGATGGTAGAAATTCCCTAATGTGCCACAACATCTCTGCTGTGCCCTGGCAGGCTCCAGCAGCCGATGGCTGGGGTGGGCACCCTGTGTTATCCCACCAGCCACAATGCCTGGTGGACAGGGCCAGGGCAGCAGATATGCTGTCGTTCTCAAAAACCTTAACTTTCCAGGTGAGAACATATCTTTAAAATAGACCAGAAGAATTTTCACTTTGGAACTCTGACACTTTGAATTTACTTTTATTTTTGTCTTGTTTTAACATCATTTTGTGACACCATGTTAATAGTGAAGAACAGATTTCCCTGATAATCGTATACTATGACAACCTGTTAAGCAAATCACACTGATGTTTTTCTTACTTACATTAAGGATGGTTGGGATTTGGCTTGCTGAATGAAACATCAGATTTTTCCTGTGTTTCAAAGTGCTTCCCATCTAGTTTGCAATGAAATGGTTTGACAGTTTTCAAGTAGGCAACACTTTGATCTATGTGTCAACTTGCTTCAACTTGTTTCATTGGAACAAACAGGAGATGTTTTGTTCTAGAGAAGAAGTATTTGGTATCTGTTGTCCCTGGTATTTTTTAAATAAAAATTCAAGAGTGTTTCAACTCATACATTCCATCATGGTAGAACTTGTCAGTCATAGTAACGTGTTAGAAGTTATAGTGGACTTGTAATAAAATGGAAAAAAAACCCGCCAAAGCTGTACAACAGAATTGAAACTATAATTTCACAATTCTGAAATGAAATTCTTAATGGAAAATTTGAGACAAGATGATGTCATGTCACTTCATAATTTCTTAATGGCAATTGACAGAAAGCAACATTTTTCAAATCACTTCGGTTTCAATAAAACTGAATCATTTTAACTGAAGGACATTTGGGTGAAAAACAAAACCAACCAAACAAAAGATTCTTGCCTCCACTGTGAGATGGACAAGTGTGAACCCTGAGAGGCTACATGGGTGCTAAACATCGGATCATGTTGGGAAATGCCTCTTCCCATGAATCACTCAGTCTTCTGCTTTATATGTTTGCAGGAAGAACCCTTTTCTCTATGTAGGAGCCTTGGTGGTGAACCCAAGGCTGTGGCAGAGCCAGGTAGCTCTTCCCCTGTAGGAGCACTTTCCCTTGGGGCAAAATCAAGAGAAAGCTCAGAGCACTGACCTTGCTGTCCTGCACGTGATGGCACTGTCATTTCTACCTCTATGGCTGGCAAGTAGGTCCATTTCTTCTGCCTAAGTATAAGTATTGACTGCAACCTCCTCTCTGCGAGGAATCCCAGCCTCTGAAATGTTGCTGGTTGTTGACTCCTGGGATCTCTCAGTGGTTTTCTCTTCTTGGGGGAAGCTTTGAGGCAGAGAGGAGCAAGCTGAGGGCTTGGCCCCTCTGCTCGGCTGAGATCTGGTGGCACTGAGACTTGAAAAGAGCAGCAGAGAAAGGTGGCCAGGTTGGGGTGTGTTGCCCACCTGGGTCCTTCCTGACTGCACCATAATGGTGATGGTCTGGCTTGCTCAAGGAGGTAGACCTGAAAGGGAAACTGCCCCACACTCTAGTTCTATGCCATAGTAAAAAAAAACCCAGACCCTCTTATGTTCTGTAAAGGATGATGATCCAGTAACTAATTAGTACCATATCAGCGTATTCCTACAAGACTGACTAAAAAGAGGAGTACCACAGATGGGTTCTTTACCTCTACTTTTGCAGTTCTTATGCTTTGCAGAAATCCACTGGATCCATACCATCTCTTCCCCAGCCTGATCGCTTGTGCCATACAGCAGGTTTGGATTTTGTCTGAATGTTTCTTTGCAAAAGATTTACATTGGAAGATGGTGGTTTGATGAAATCATATGTTTCTGCATGAGCAGCATGCAGAAATGGTATTGATTTGACAGTTTAACTTTGCAAGGAAAAAAAGCAGCATTTTGGAAATTGACTGGATTCAAATGAGAGGTTTTGATATTTTTGGTTTGAAATAACATTTTAATTCAAAATACAGAAAGGACAGATGGAGGAGAAATCAAGAGCCAAAACTGAAGAGAAACATATCAGTTGATGAGATTCTTTTTCTTCCTTTTGAAAATGTATTTCATAATTTAACAAAGGGAAAAAAAAAAAAAGATTTTACATTTCCACTCAGGACCCCCCCGAGTCTCTCTGTGGCAGCCCTATGCAGAATGTTTACCAAGAGCAAAAGAGCTGCAGCTGTGAAGAAAAGGGTTATTTCTGCGGTGTAAAGCCTTCCTTCCCTTCACTTTTCAACCAATCCAATGAATTGACTCATGGAGAATGTTTATTTTGAAAAGTCATCAAGATAGTGTCAGGGCTGCGGTGACCTGGTGGCTGTAACTGAGATCTCAAACAGCCACCTTCGGTCTGAAGTCTGACAGCCTGCTGTTGTGCTGCCGGTAGGATTACAACTAGTGCAAAAGTCTTCAGCTTTTAAGGCTCGGCACGTAGTGAGGTATTCTGGGGTTTGCATGGGAATAGAGATATAGTAATGAGTGTGTGCATGAGCGTTTGTCTCATGAGTAACTGCTAAAGCCAGCATCGAGCTGCTAGACATGTGCCGTGTTTAAGTTATGCAGGATTTGAAAGGTTTGGGTCTAAACACTACTGCTGGTAGGTCTCCGCAGGGCCCAGTCTAAGCTTGCAGGTTGGCTGGCTCTGTAAGCAAAATAATAATGAATATAATTATAAGTAATTTCCAACTTGTTCATAGTCAGGAGCCAAGTTGAATAACTAAAGAATCTTAATTTCCTTGGTGCAAGGATGTCCTGTTCAGGATTGGGCAAATAGCACAGAGAGTTTTCCATTCATATTCCAGTCAGCATCTTAAAACAATTCCTCTCCTTCTGTCTGCTCTCACCTTTGATGGATAGACCACTTCTATTAATACTGATGCTCTTGGCGCCACGAGGCTTCCTCCAAGCGGGGCTGCTTCGTGCTGAACAGGGCACAAGGGAGAAAATAGCAGCGCCTCTCCTGTCTCAGCAGACAGGACACAATGGGGAGCTGCCACTCTCAATTAAGAGACAGCTTTTGTGATAATGTGGTCCATCAGCCCAGGCTCTACCTGCAATTTGCCCACAAGAAAATGCAAAACCCCCGAATGCACGGCTGCTTTGGGATGGGGCTGGGGGATCTGGGAATAAAGGGCTGGCAATGGCCTGCTGGATGGGGCAAATCCAGGGCAATTCCTGGGAACAGAGAGGATAGGGGCTTATCTGGGTCCTGTGTGACAGCACCTGCTAGAGCACACAGCTGCAGATCCTTTCTTATACAGCAAGAAAAGTGTCCCCTTCTGACAGGGGAGAGGAGAAGCCCTGAACACCTGCAGCAGCAGCAGGTCAGGGCACATCAAGATAGGGTCCGCAGCTGAGACTGCAGGGCAGAATGGCAATTTGCTCAACAAACAGTGCTTGGGCATGTTTGATATGTATGTAACTGGGGGATGCTGAAATGCTGGGAGGCAGGTTTGCACTTTATACCCTTCTCCACTGCAATGCCAGTGTGCGATGAAGTAAGTCTTTTTGGTCTTGGGAAAAATGCTGTGGGATCTTTGGTGATCGCTAGTGGTCAGGAGAGTATCCTGTCTCTAAAGGCTTTTGTTTGCTATAAATCTCCAAAGATATTTAATATCCTTAATTACCTTTGAAAGACCATTGTTAAAGCCCTGAACTAGGAAATATGTATGCACGTAAAGAGCTTCACACGCAGGAGGACTCACCTCCGTCTCAAGAGCGTTACTCACACTTTCAACATTCGCCCCCAACAAACTTGCTGCATTGAGACATAAAACTCGGGGAAGGCTTTGCTCAGGTTGCTTCTGCGGGGAGCTGCAGGCAAACTCGGGGGTGCACGGGCACCGGGGCTGCTGCCGCAGGGCATGGGCTGATGTTGATATACAGCTGTGTTTCCCAGGGCAGATTCCCACCCCAACGGCTTTGACTTGGTGAAAGGAACTCAACTGACTTACGGTGGTGGGAGAGGGAGTAGATACCCACAAAGAATAAAACATCTCTCTTTCTCACCTGTCTAAAAGTATGACCTCATTTTGAGTTATAGTTCCACTGCTGCCACTATTATTTTTTTTTATTCTTTCCAAACTCAAAAGTATAACAAAGGGGAAAGATAAAGTCTGAAATCCATTAAAAGCTTTTTATTCTGTGGACTTTTAAAATATTACCTCACCTTGATATTGTTTGAGTTCTTGGTGGCTAAGCTGAATTCTGATTTTGCTCCAGTAGCTTTGCTAGCCAGCTATACCTTTCAGGCTCGTATCACATGGAAGATTAAAAAAGAATCATCCAGATTTCATTTTTAATCTGTCTTACTTTAAACAATTTATCCTTTTTGAGATACCTAATTACCCAACCTCATTTAGATAACCACATGATGTGTGCGTGTTACATCTGTGATCACAAACGGAATATCTGATCCCTATGGAGTGATCCATCGAGGAATGAGGGTAATTAGTTTCTAACAAATAAAAATTTGGAAACAACTGTGCAGATTTCAGCTTAGGGAGCAGGACTGGGGAGCAGGTTTCAGCAACAGGAAGAAAGTGAGAAAGCAGAACTCAAGGTACCAGGCAAATATTGCAATTAAATTAGTCAGCTTGAGGAAATTAAATCAAGGGAAATTGGAGTGTGTCATATTTTTCGATCTGTATTTCTGGCTGTTATGAGATATTGAAGAGTGACAGTGAAGAAAATAGAAGTTAAGAAGTTTTAATTTTTTTCCTAGTGACTCAGAGGACAGCTGGATGAAGCCCTTTCTGATTTTGTGATAATGCAACTCCCATGGCAAAGGCAAATGCAGTGATTAGTCATAAGTCAGCTGAACTCTCACAGCAGATTTTTGGACAGCTTCTCATTATTTCAGCCTGCACAACCTTTTTTTTTTTTCCTTCCTTAAGTCAAGGTACTCTTGCATGGGCCCGTCCTATCTACAGGGCCAATCTTTGCTGAAGAAACCTGGTTGCAAACTTTTGACGGGCAGTTGGTGATTTTTGGTGATTTTTTTCTCTTGGGAGCAGGTGGGGACTGGCATTAGCTAATGAGCAGACCTGGGAGCTGGAGAAGTAGAGGCACCCGAACCTCTTGCTGTGTTGTTATGAGAGTGTTAACCTCTGGCAGGGCAGCAGGATCCCAGATTACTGGAGTTATGTCTGGTGGTGCTTCTGGGGGACGGGTCAGAGAGAACCTCGTTGCTGATGAAAGGGGAGAGCATGCTCTTTGCTCCCTGCCACCTCTTCCCACAACTCACCTTATGCCAGCTCTGGGACTCCTTGAATGCCTCCAGGAGCCAGTTCAGCTCGTTAAAGCAGTGGGAAAAACTAGTTTTTGGCAGGAGAGGTGAGCTGAATCAGCTCGCGGAGGGTTGAGGGCTCCAGGGGGCACCCTGAGATGGATGATGGGGCAGAGCAGAGATGCGAGTCCTTCCTGGCAGCTGTGAACTCTCAGACTGGCAGCATGGGGACTGCAGCATGGAAGTTAAAGCTCTTATTTCTGATTTACTGGAGAACAGCTTCAGAAATCTCCTACCTTCCTATGCGTTCAAAAGACAGCTCAATTTTTCACGCTTAAAGGAAAGGTAGAACTTCCCTGACTTTTAGGGGATTTGGATCAGCTTCCTTTATTTGTGTCTCAGTCTCAACATTATTAATTTGATTGTCCTCCAAGGTCTGCATTGGGAAAAGTGGTTAAGCATACGGTTAATTTAAAGCACACAGTTGAGTATCAATAGTTATGTATAGATGCTGAAATGCATTCGTGAAGAAGGACACTTCAGACCTGTGAATGTGCAGATTTAGCTATTCCTTTAAAAAAAATTGTGTAAGATGCTACTGGTGCCTTTATAGCAGTACCCATGTAGTGATAAATAGGCCATGTG
Organism: Pygoscelis adeliae; assembly: GCF_000699105.1. Classification (NCBI taxonomy): domain Eukaryota; kingdom Metazoa; phylum Chordata; class Aves; order Sphenisciformes; family Spheniscidae; genus Pygoscelis; species Pygoscelis adeliae. Next base: position 2,743,237 of record NW_008824286.1, on the reverse strand, counting down.
GTCAAAGATTATTGTAAAACAGTCCAAGGAACCCTTCTTAAAGCTTTCTGATTTCAGTTTCTAATTTGACTGAAATTTATGCCAGTTTGTAAACAGTGTTAGTTCGGGTACAGTTTTGGTATCCTCTTGCAAGCCAAGAGGATCACAGGCTATCGTAACCCAGAGCTCCTGGGCTGTTAAACTCTGGAGAGTAGAGCAACACTCCATTAGCAGTGCCTCCCATTTCCCCGGGGCCGGGCCGGGCCGGGCCCTGCGTTCCCAGCAGATTTAAATTCAGCAGTGAGAGCAAAGGAGGCCTTTACACACAAGCAGATGAGTTACTGCTTCATTTTTCATGATTACTCAGGTAGCACCGTGCTGACAGTTAATATAGAAAATGGGACATGTCCTCCTCCACGGAGATTGAGCAGGGGAGTGAGGAAGGATGAGTTGATGGAGAGACCGGCAAACTCAGGAAAGCAGCAGGCCTTCCTGTTGCTTCGCACTGCGGTACGAATGAAGGCACACAAGGGGATTTGTAATTAGTATCCAAGGAGGTGCAAATTAGCCATCCCTTTCCAAAAAGTGCTACCACCAGCTCCTTCCTGAGCCTGACAACTTCTTCTGGCTCGGGGTGTTGTGTGAGAGGAAACCCGGGGATGTGGGTCTAACTACATCTTGCTTCCAAGGGCCCACGAGGAACACGCTGCAGAATTAGCATGTGCCTGTTTCTAAAATTGCAAAAACTATTGAAGTCAGAAGGTTTGCAGAGCCCCGAATGAGCTTCCTGACAGAGCAGGTAGAGGAGAGGAAGGTGGGGTGAAAGCAAAAGTTTAGTGTCTCCCTCTCCCAAGGACCCTAAAAGCTCCTTCCAAGAGCTACAGGAGAAACGCGTTGGAGTCTGACTAACCATGCAATTCTTTTACAAGGTCTTTTTACAGAAGATACAGGGTGATCTTCTGGTAGTCAGTGAAGCAGGCTGTCCTCCCATAAGTGTCTTTTTTTTTTTTTTTCAATCTGTTGATTCTGTGAGCAGAAAGGCTTTCAAGACTGTGTATCCACAAAAGGAGTCTTGTTTTCCTTTAGATGAAGTATGTGCTGATGTTGAACGTGTATGACAGGTTTTTGTTCACTTGTTGTACCAGCCTGTGAGTGCAAGGGCAGCTGTTGAATATTTTTCATGGTACATAGGAACTTTTCTTTTGGAAAGCATAGGCCAGAAGAAATTTGAATTATTATTTTTCAAAACTGTCAACTAATCTCTTAGACTTTTTCATAGAAAAGGCTGATGTTCCAAAGATTTGTGCAAAATCTTTCCAAAACAAGCCATTATTTCTGCTTGCAGAAGAAAATAAATGCTTGTGGGCTCACTATGGAGCAAAGTAAGGGGCTTAGTTTATTTCCATGCTGCCTCCATGGTTTTATGTTAATATATGCCACGAGATTGCTTTTTTTTCTTTCTATTTGCACTTTATAGAATCTCAAGTATTTATTTCAGGTTCCTGACATTCTCTGAGAGATATCTCCAGTTATTTTAAACAAATAAATCATGTCTTGTCTGTAGGATCCCCCCCAGGGTGTGGAGCAAGCGAGGTACCATTTTCAAGCGTTGCAAGTCCCCGGGCGGAGCGTGGCAGCCTGGTGATTGATTCCTGCGGTCCCGGGGGCGAGCACCATCCCCACGCTGCGGGTCAGGGCAAATGACCTGTCAAACTCGATGCGTTTACCTGATGGTAATGCAAACCATACAGACAAGGCTGGGATGGTGGTGTCCTCTGGGAAGGAGAAGCTTGTGTTTGGACACATTTTCTTTGGTTTCTCCCTCTAGGTTGCATGTGGGAAGTTTTTACTAGAGTTTCTGAAGTTCTGCAAATGACCCTTAGTCTGGGTCTTGGTTCTATTGTTTCTTGGTCTCTGATAACTAAATACAGAGTTAAACATGGGAGCGCAGCAGGAGGAACGCAACATGCCTCCCATCTCTAGTTACAGTCATTTCTTTGTGAATGTTTGCAAGTAAAAAATAGAAAAATAAATAGATGTTGAAGTGAATCCTAGATATGATCTCTAATTAGATTAAGACCCACAGTTATGGAATAATAAATTATCTAACTACCACGGTACAGCTTCACAACGCTTTTAAGACTGATTTTTGCCTAAGGCCTTGGGAAAGTTACTTCAACAAAACTTAAAGAGATTAAGCCTGATTATTAAGTGAAAATACTTTTTTTGGATGCCCATTCCAGACACATGAGCAATTCTTAACGACCCTGTTAAAAAAAAATGACACCCTATGTAACTTCGGCAGCTGCATGGAGCGTGGCTTGGTTCGTTTACCTGTGCCCAAAGCAGAAGTTAATAAGTCAAATGCTGACCTGGAAATGTGACAGTGAGATGATTTTTTACTTTCAGCCCTTCTAAATTAAAACGCATGCCCCAGTGTTTCAAGTACAAGGACTCTATTCATTTCTGTCGCTGTGTTACGTCTGTAACTCAGAAGTGATTCACAGCACCATCCATCTCCAGTATGCTAATTTTATCAAGCTGAACCACGCAAGGTCCATTGCTAACAATGAAACTTTATTTCATCTCACCGATCTGTGGTGTTAATCAGCAGCACTTTTCTCTCCAGCTGGTTGCCCAGTACTCCCAGCAGCACAGGGGCAGCTGCAGCCCTTTCCCTTGACTCAGGAGCCATCAGTGCCAGGGGAGGGCTCCTGGTTCGGAAATGGGGAGTTCAAGCCCCCAAAAGTCACTCCATCTCTCCATGCATCACTTGCCTGGCTGGGGAACATCGGCCGTGCTTCTTGCTGTCCAGGTGTCTGCTGGGCTTGAAGGGGTTGGATGCTGCACGAGACAGATAAGTGCCTGCCTGGATTTTAGGCTAAGAGTCTGAACCTAACTTCTAAACACCCTTGGGATACTGATTTTTTTTTTTTTTTATGGCTTTGGGCAATAAAACTGTGTACCTGGCTCATAGGAGTGTTAACAAGTAGTAATTAGGCAATGTTTGTACATGGCTTTGAGAGCTTGGGGCTATTGTTTCTCACCTGCAGTGTAGTTAACAATCCATATACTTTTCTTCTTCGCTTCACAGCACACTGCAAATATGTAGAAAGGAGTTGCTATCTGCCACACAGGAGCATTTGGAAACCATTATTATTAAATTAATCCAGATGGCTTCATAATGCCATTGTGTAGTGCACTGGCCTCTTACCTCTGGACATGCAAAGACAGTCTCATAAAAGTACACATTACTCGCCATCCATCTTCACTGCAAAGCTCTTGGGCTTTGCATTGTCCAAAAAAAGCCCGGCTTGCAAGAGCCAAGGGAGTCAGTATGTGGTAAGATGTGTGGAGAATCGGTTCCACCCGGGAATTTTAGCAAAGCTCAAACTGATGCGTCTGCAAGGCAGTGACTTCCAGGGTCCTGTCCCGAATACTGGGCTGCATGCAGTGTCTGACAGCTAAATACAGCTCATCAATTGCTCATTTGCCATCATTGCTTAAAAGAGGTGAGCAATGAGCAAAGCTTGGAATAGCTTCTTTGTGGAAAATCAGATATTATATAGGGCTTTAAACATGCAGCAGGTATCTACCGGGGGTGCAGATCACTATAAAGGCTAAGTGGCTTTTTCAGTTTTGCTGCCATGATGTTCCCTACAGAATTTGGCTGGTGCTTGTGGCTGGAGTTGTACACAGGCTGTGTAGCACTCACTCAGCAGAGGGTGTGGAAGGGGATGTGATTTTCCTGATGAACAGGAGGATGTTTTTCCAATCTGTAATACTTAAATCGCAGCCTAGGAATGAGCATAACCAATTGAAAATACACCTCTCTCTATGCATTATTTCATATTGGCAAAGTGAGTTTTACCACCCCACGTGCCCAGCTAAGCTTGAACCTCTGAAACTCTTCGGCCTTTTCTAATGTCTCAGCAATTCCGTGTCACCTGCGGATTTGGCCTCCCTGGTGTTATAACCCGGGAGACACCTTGGTGGTAGAGCACAGTGCTGTCACTCCCATACCATGGTCACCACTGCCAGTCCTACCTTTTTCCTTCCTAATGGGTGGCAGGGCTGAGCCTCTCACTTCATGTCCACTTATTCCTCTTAACAGTATCTTGTGAAGACTTTCACAAAGGTTTTTAAAATGGCCAAGTGCTTTACTTGGCCTCCCTTCAGTCATAATTTTATTGATGTTTTGCAGAAAACTAATTAGAGGTTCAGCTGCTCCTGAAGGGAACTTTGCTGTTCTCTCCTGTCACATCATGTTCACCATGGTACTTCATCCCTAACTAGATCCCTATCTAAACCAGAGGTAATGTCTTTCAGTGCTTTATGCTCTATATCAACAGCAGTCTTCTCTGTTTGGTCAGGCTGCATGTCACGAGCATTTAATTTAGAGTAAGGGTTTGTGCTGAGTGAGAGGAGAGAGGGCAGAAGGCAGCAGGCGACGGAGAGGGGTGGATGCTGGCGGAGAGGAGTGGTGGGGCTGCCCCAAGGAAAGGAGGGTGCTGGGTGGGCAAGTGGGCCTTTTCTCCTTTGGGAAATCAGGTCTGTTTCTGGGCTCTGCACACCAGGACGACTTATGGAACGTAAGTGATTTTATTTGCTTCCTGGTGGAAAAGAAAGGCGAGACTGTTCCCTGGCCCCATGGCGTGAGCTGACCTGCTCCTGCTGGGATTTACAAGCTAAGCTTTTCCGTGCCTCTCATGAGCTCCTATGATAGGGTTATAGACTGTTGAGTAACACCTTGCAATGCCCTAGATGCTTGAAATGGAGAAAAATAAATGTACTTTGCTGCGCAAGTAGTTCCCAAAGGCATTGGCATAGACTGTAAGCTTGTGGCAAGAGAAAGCACATAATTCAGGGGTCTGTGATGTGCAGGTTAGGTATAGTGAAGTGAGGTGTCTCACCACGGGGTGAGTGCATGCTGGGCTGGGGCACCGCGGGGCACAGAATGAGTTTTAAAACCTTGGTCTTACGGTGGGTGTGGTGTCCTTCTGTGCGGAGCTGGAGTGGGCACCGTGCCTGCAGGCTGTTGAATGTAATTTTTCATTTCTTTTTAAGTGATATTGAGGTCAGGGAAGTGTTAGTAAGCCCCATGTAAGCCCTCTTTAGAGGTGACCTGCCTCTTTCAGTGCACGCATGGCCCATTTTGCCATTTCTAGGGGCTGCCATAACATGGCAAAGCCAACATGGAAGAGCAGGGCCCGGCTGCTGGCAGCCCTTTCTCGCTTGTTCACGGTCTCTGAGGAGCAGCCTCTGTATCGAGCTGTCACCAGGACCCCCTGCCTCTTTGCTTCTGCTGCATGCAAAGTGGAGGAGGAATTGCTTTTTCCATGAGTATTAATATTTTATTCTGTGACCTTCTTTTAATCAGATGCTTTATCTCAACTATATATTAAAAGAAAAGTAATAAAAAAAGGATTTTAATAAACTTAACCTCCTTAAATTGTGTAATTGTCACTTTCCGAGGACATTAGGGAAGCAGTAAGGGGGGAAAAATATGTACAGAGCAGTTTTTGGTGCACTGATAATTTATTATCTAATAATCTCTTCTCTTCCAAACCATTCCCAGTTTTCTCATTACTTGTATGCAGCATAATGCCCCATTGCTAGCAGCAGGTTGCTGTTACTGCAGAGCCAGATCTGTTCCACGTCGGTGTCAAACGTGCTGGTGGCAGGAGGAGGAATGACTGTGCTGTGTCCAGGCACAGCCAAGACCTGAAGCTGTTAAAATTGTGAAGTCAGTTGATTTCTCTCCTAATGCTGGGCTGATCTTGGGAAGCGCTGTTTTCAGCAGAGTGGTGGCCAGCTTTCCTGCACCGACAAGCTGTGGCAGGTGTTTCTCAGGGAGGCAAAGACTGCAAGAGATTCAGCCCCATGTCAAAGAGAGCCCCCCTTGAGGAGCCCAGGGGATGTAGGTTGATCACCCCTACTCTTACATTAGGATGCTCTTGAGTCCCTGTGTGGTGGGGCCTGTCCATCGTGTGCTGTGATGTGCCCAGGCACAACTTCCTTCTTGTGGCTGTTCCTCACAGAACAGCTTTGGGGGTGATTTGCAGCCTTGGAAGAAGAAAAGGGATACATTTATATACAGATCAGACAGTTTGATTTGCACCTCTGCATGCAGTGCTTGTCAAAGCCTGCAGGGTCATTGGAAAGGCAAAGTACAACAGCAATCCTCTGGGCTGGATCCTACTGTCCCAGGACTGTGCCTATGCTGAAAGGTGGCACTGCTTGAACCTCTTCCAGTATAATTCAGGTGGTTTAGCACACCCAGTGTGGATGTGATTGTCCTGGTATAGAGGGCAATGATGTGTGTAAGTCCGGTATGTGGCTCTTAACTTGTTCCATTCCTTTCCCTAGCACTCTCAGCTGGGTGTAACTAGGGTGGAAAAATGTATCAGAGCAGCTCCAAGTGCAGCTTAGTCTCTGTTCCTACTAGGGAGCAGATCCGTCCTTGGCTGTGATGGACACGCGTATCCTCAGGCAAGTGCTGGGTGAAGGTTTCCATGAAGTTGCTCAGCTAGCTGAGACTTAGGTATGAATCAGACCCTGTGGATCCCCTGTTTCTCCCAAGGAACTGTCCCATATGAGATGACTTCTGGTTTGACTAACTTCAATGGTACTGATAGAGTTTGTCTTCACTGTCTTAAATGTTGTGCAAACATTGAGAGCACAAAGTACCTCCCTGGAGAGCTCACAGACCAGCTAGCACAGGCTGTGCGCCTGCTGCAAAAAGCTTGTGTTTAGATCAAAGCAGAAGACCTGAGATAGCTGAGGCACTGCAGGATCCTGGAGGAGACAAAGCAGAGGTTGTCCTGACCCCCAGCTGGCATCTGGAACTACCTGAGAAGGCTGGGGTAAAAGTGACTTGCCTTGGTCTTCACAGGGATGTGGGTCTACCATGTTGTCTATGAAAATGTAAAATATATGTGGTTCTGGAGAGAAGAGGTAGCGCCAAGGTGTACAAGGGAAACAGAGGTGCAACTGGAGATACGACTTCTCTTGCCAGCTCCCTATATTTAAAAGTGGAGAATTCTCTTCTTTTATAGTTTACCTTCATATGAGAATTTATGTGACAGCTTTACCTACACCAGGGAACTTCTTCTAGAGATAAATTGATACAGCAATCTGTATCTGTATTCTGATCTCTGGATCAGAAGGTTATCAATGAAGAGTGAGCATGGGTCAGATAACTGATGCCTGCTGCAATTTGCAATTACATATTGCGTCTGGGAACACACATGAGAGTGTTACTGTTGTTAAGCTTTGGGCTGGGCAGATTGATGGATGTGATTTGATTGAAATTGCGTAGAGGGTGATTACAATAAGGAGCTAGGAAATTAAATGAAAATGCTACTGGTTAGGAACCAAATGTAAGTGATTTGTTTCTGTTCTTCAGAGCTGTATGTATGTTGATTTGCATCTGCGTTGCCAAGGAAGGGCACAGTGCATGGGAAACAGAAGATTACAGGTGCTGAAGGCAGATAAACGTGCTCAAGCAGGACCTCAGCTTTGACTACTGGGCAGGCAGGTATTACTCTTCAGAGAGCAGAGCCAGATAGTCTTGCTTATCAAGGAGAAAAAGAGGATGGTGCATGGGTTGGTGGGTAGGGTTGGTAGTCATAAATGAGGAGACCTGAGTTCGCATCTTGCCCCTGCATGTGTTTGCAGAATGTCTGCGCCCACCGGCAGTGCCGGGGGCAGCTGGGGAAGGGGTCGATGACCCACCAGTGCCGGTGACAGCCTGGGAGTGCAAACTGCCACGGCTTTGTAGGTATTTATTTAGGTATTGTTATGACTTTAAATGCAGGGAAAGTCCTGCAAATGCAGAATCAGGAAATCGTTGTGCAATAGCTAAGAAAAAGATTTTAACAGGGATTTACTTTGTGGTCTGAAGGTACAACTGGGTAGTTGAGGCCACGGTGGGAGAGAACGAGAGCCGTTATCGGAGCCTGACTTCTGCGTATTAGTTGCAAAGTTCAGATCCAGACCTAAACTCAGCTGCAGGGGGAAAGGGCTTGGACCTTATTGCTACCCAATCTGGCCATGGAAATTGCTGCCTCTGCCCCTGCCCTGCTCTTCCCTTGATTCATGTGGTTTTAAAGTATGATCAGTCTTATTATTCATGAAAACCTGGGTTATATCTCCCCACCAACAAACGGGATTCTGATAAAAGAGTCAATAAGGCTAATGTTGTTTTTCAGTCACTAAATTTGAGTAAAAGCTGGCCTAGGAGAAAGGGAATTCATCTCTGAATACATTAGTTGATGACTGACAGGAAAATATTGCAAATGATGTAGTTGATATATATTATTCAGTCACCTGTTAAGCTGGCTGAATATTGGAAAAATGTTTCTGCAAATGTATTGTAATAATTGGCAGAGAAGAAAGAAATGAATATTATGCAACCATTTCCCCCACAAATTGCTCCATTATGTACCTACAGAAGCAAGAGCTTCCTAAATCAGGAGCGGATTCAAAACCAAAATCTCCATCTCAGGCTCCCCAGGAGCTCTGCAAGGCGTGGAGGTGTGCTGACAGGGCAGGCAAGTCTGGAAGAGGCTCTCCATAGCTCCCTCTGTTATTTGTAAGTGTCGTGTGAGTGTGTCTCCCCAAGAGCACACACCTCTCTTCAGGTTGTGGGACTGCACAGCACCGTTTCAGATCTGGTTTGCACAAGTCAGAGCCCCACCAATGTGGTGTGAGCTGGCAGGTCTCTTTGCTGCAGCGGATAGGATGCTGATCTCCAAGAGAGGGTTGTTTCGGCTAGCACAGGTATCAGAGTCTGCATTTGCCAACTGACATAAAAGTATTGCAGATGATATCACCAGGATGATGTCACCTGTGTGGACAGTGTGTCCTGTGCCCCAGTCATGTGTCATGGGCACTGGCTGGTCCTTACTGGCCACCTCGCCGTCTGCAACAGCAGTGGCTCAGTGGCCACGTAAGGGAAACTTGCTCCTAACAAACCCAATTCCTACACGCTGACAGCAAGTCTGGAGCAGGGGAGGAAGTCTGGAAAAATCAGTAGGAATGACAGTTAGAAAAGATAATAGATAATATTGGCAGATGGGAGAGCAATGGAGTAGGAAGAGGAGGAATAATCGATGAGGTAGTTCATAATGGAGATGGCGGGTCTCAGGAGGATGTCCAGGGCATGCCCAGCCTCTGTGTGCTGCATCAGCTCCTTGCCAGAGGGACCCTCTATTGAGTTTAAGATTAAAAAAAAAAAAAAACAAAGGCCAGCATACCAGTAGAATTCAGAACAGAGTTAGAGACTTTAGGTCACATTTCCATTGGCTCCAGACAGGATTTGGTGTGCTGACTCAGTTTTCCAAAGGAAGGACATGATGCTTCTCCCGCCCTTTAACCTGCCTGCTTTGTGTGCATCTCCTCGGGCTATCAAAAGCCTCGAGATTTCTCCAAGGAGCTCAAAAGGAGCTGGGGAGAAATA
>NW_008824286.1:2730010-2733737 GCF_000699105.1 Pygoscelis adeliae | reverse complement strand
GGGTCCCTGCCACACATGTTTATTGTGGTTGTTGTTTTCTCCTCTGAGCTGTGTCCCCTGGATCTGAAATGAAAGCAGTATAATTGGATGCACCACCATAGTGGCCAATGACAAAAAGCATTTTTCTGAAAGCATTTTTCCCCCTGTTGCTGAAAGATTACATCTGATGTTACAAACCAGCATTGCTCCCAGTTGGTACCACCACTAAGTAATTTACCCTTCTAGAAAAGTTTCTTGTTATTGCAGCAGGTTCACTGCAACCATCTAGGTGAAATTACTTCTTTCAAGCTAGAAAAAAAGACAGGTTTTTTGTCTTGTGTTGTCCAATATTTCAAAAACCTTGGAAAAAAATGAGATATGGATCCAGACCAAGAGGGGGAGAACTCCCATTATCATGTTTGATTTTTAATATAAGAGAGAAGCCAGGGGAGCAGAGTGTTGGGGGGAACAGAGGGGTGCAGGCAGCCCAGAGGGATGCTGATCCTTTTTGGAAAGGACTTATGTCAGGAAACCTCAAATTATACAATTCAAAGTGGGATTTGTGTAGGAATTTCCCCTGACCACAGGTGGATATTTCAGAGTAAAGAAACCAAAGTTCCGTCAACAATGCCTCAGGAATTTTGTGGATCTATGTTGGGATATTTGTAGAAGAGAGGTGTGATTTGACTACATTTGATTGCCCTTAATGTCACCTTCCTTCATCCAAAAAGAAACTTTTCTCTCTCCCTATGCACACTTACTTTCTCCTGCTCTTTTTTTCCCCCGGGTACCTGGAAGCAATGGGAGACGTTTGTAGGAGGTGTCCAACCACGGCTACCTAATGCTCAGGAACCTGTTGCTCCCCTGGGCTCCGCTTTGGAGGTAGTTACCTCAAACCAATACGATGCTCAGTGTCTGCTGCCCTCTGCTATATACAGACCAAAGCTGCAGGTCTCCCGTGGGTCTGGGTTGCTGTCAAAGACCTTTAAATCTCAGAGTCCTCCTGGGTAGCAGCAGGACACAGACTATCTGAAAACAAAGTCAACGTAGCTTGTAGTTGAAGCATGCAGTAAAGTGTGCAAATTTGCTCAGAAGTTGCCAGTGATGTCCAGCTCCCCTGCGGTGTAAACTGCACCAGTGTGATGTCCCTATCGGAGCAGGCAGAAGGATATTGGCATCAGATTCAGAGAGTGCAAGACCCAATTTAGATCCAGATCAGGATCCAAACTAGAAAGGCGGCTTCTTGGGTTTAGCGCTGCTGACATCTCAAAGCCCTGTCTGCCTTCTGTGCTTCCCTCTGATTTGGGGTACATCCCTGTGAGGGGAGATTTCAGATCTCAGCCTTCACCTGGACCTTTCCCTGTGGTCCGGGGCACCCTGGGCTGGCTCGGGGGTTGTTAATCCCAGAGGCCCCAGCCTAATCTGACTGGCTGGGAGGAGGGAGGTAGGTTTGTTGGGTTTTGTATGCTTCTTTACTGGAGAGAACAAGGGCTGTGGGAATACAAAATACATGTGAGTCTGCCTGTCAGGCTATTCTTGTTAACTTTTGAATTAGCTAATTTCAATGTAATTTGACAGACGAGCTTCGAAAGGTAATAGATTTCTGAAAAGCTCTGTAAAAATAGCTGGACAGGTGAAGAAGAGGCTCTTCCATGGGCTGAGCTGAGAGAAAACCTACAGCATGAACTCGCTTCTTGGGGGATGTAAAAGAATCTGCTCGGGTGCTTTCCATGAGAAAATAGGACTTGGTAATTCTCCTACACAGGAACTTAAAGTGTGGGGGCCTTTGTTTTTCAGCTAAAAGAAAGGGGGGGAGCTGGGGGGTTGGATATTCACGGTGTCCCATGCTTGGGGGCCTTGGGGACCATTGGAATTAACCTAAATTAAAGTGGACGTTGATAGGAAGAAGGATCGAGAAGGGACAAGACCATGTTCAGTGGGACTTGAAGGAAATAATGGGAGTAGCCAATTCTAGGGGAAAAGTAATAACTTGCAGTTCTATAATACTTTCCATTCAAGGATGCTGTGGTACCTTTGTAGAAGGTTGGTGGGTATCTCCATCACCTTTTTACAAGTACAGAAGTGGAGACACAAGGGCATGGAAAGTCTACACCAGGACCAAACATGGTCTCTGGGCCTCCTGGTTCTCATCTCTGAGCCTCAGTCACAGGACACTTCATTTTCTCGTAGTCAAGGAGAAGCCAGAGGAAAAGGAAATGAAGCAGCTGTTGGTAGCTGTCATTTCTCATGAAAAACTTGAGTGATATTGTCTATTTTTATAATAGGCTTTATAGAAAGTCTGCCAGGATGGATTTTAAAACTGTAGAATTAGAGAATCTCTGACATCTCTAGGTCAGTTGTTCCAAAGGTTAATGATTTCTATTAAGAACAACTCTTTGCTTCTTACAGAGTGTTTTGAGATGGGGAATGAAGGCACAGCTCTGCTTTCCTTGATGCTCTTTGCTTTGCTGGCTGCTAAAGCCAGCATTTCTTCCAGAGCCTCTGCATACCGACAGTGTGGATGCTAAATTTAATATTGCTCCCAAATGTCCAGACATGCAGGTGGCTGACCTTCACACCTGGCTAAATAAATCTGCTCTGCACTCCCTGCCCTATTAGGAGGTCATATGAGAAAGCCCTGTAGTGGGGCTGGCAGGAGCCTGCCCTCCTGGGGGAGTATTTTGCAAGCTAAAAAAGAAAGCTTAAAACCATCAGGATGTCTCTCTGTCTGAGAAAGAAAATCTATCAGAGATTATTCTGAGCCTTGTTCCCAATCAACCCGAGGCGATGGGAGAATTGTATGCTCCTGTGATTTAATCAAGACAGACGCAGCATGGTCCAGCTGTTCCTCGGAGGCTGGGATGCTGCTCCGTGCGTGGGGTACGGCAGCGGCAGCAGGGCAAACGCATCCCCTGAAGGCAACAAACAGGGGCTTGAGTAGATAAACTACCTGAAAAATGCTTACACTCTATACCCTGCTTAGACTCTCCGTACATGAAATGGCCAGCTAATAACAGACAGATCCTCAAATCACTATTGAAGCTGTTGTAAGAACAGCCTCACTCTGCTAACTTTCAATAATCGATGAAGCAATGCCAATAGAGTTTGTGCACTGTGGTGGAAGAGATCTATTAAGAGTCCTCTCCAAGCCTGTGCTGCTGGGGAGAACAGTTAATTGAAACTATAGTGCTTATTTTAATTGTGTCTGACCGTAAGCTTTTGCTCGAATTGCTCTGTCGCAGTTGCTTCCCCAGTCTGCTCGCTCTGCTCCTGAGCTGGGTGATGCTACAGTGTCAGTGTTTTTTACAGCAGATTTGGATTTACTTTTGTGATGTGCAGCAGGACTTCAGGGCTGCACAAAAATCAATCCCTCAACCTCTTTCCTGCAGAGAGACGGGGCTGTCTTCATACTTTCCATGTTGGGTGCTTGTGGCCTGGGGGTTTGGTCTCCAGCTTGCAGAGCATCATGTGTTCACGTAAAACCAGCTTGCTTCTCACCCTGAAGGAGAACAGCACCTTGGCGCTGGTTTTGGTGCTCAATAATCCGGATTTGGGGCCTTGCTGGGGCTGTTCATCTTCTGAGTGGCTTGGGGAAGAGTGGCTGGAAAGCTGCCCAGCAGAAAAGGACCTGGGGGTGCTGGTCAACAGCCGGCTGAACATGAGCCGGCAGCGTGCCCAGGCGGCCAAGAAGGCCAACGGCATCCTGGCCTGTATCAGAACTAGTGTGGCCAGCAGGAGCAGGGAAGTG
>NW_008824286.1:2720553-2729726 GCF_000699105.1 Pygoscelis adeliae | reverse complement strand
GAGAGGAAATGGCCTCAAGTTGCGCCAGGGGAGGTTTAGATTGGACGTGAGGAAAAATGTCTTTACTGAAAGAGTGGTTGAACATTGGAAGAGGCTGCCCAGGGAAGTGGTTGAGTCACCATCCCTGGAGGTATTTAAAAGACGTGTAGATGAGGCGCTTAGGGACATGGTTTAGTGGGCATGGTGGTGTTGGGTTGACGGTTGGACTTGATGATCTTGGAGGTCTTTTCCAACCTTAATGATTCTATGATTCTGTGAGTGCAGAGGCAGCATCTCTGGATGCTGCAGCACTGAGATGCACGAGCTGAGAGCCAGTTTGGGGGTCAGGCACAGTGTATCTTGTGGGGCAGGTTTGGACTTGGTTAGTGGCAATGGTGTGTGTACAGAGTGGGACAGCTGCTGAGATGGAGAAGGGTAGTTGTGTGGTGGACAACTTCAATAGGGTCTGTCCCACTAACTGCTGGGAGTGCTGTCGCTGCTGACACTGGCCAGCCAGAGCAGAATAGATCAGGAAAAACGGGATACCAGTGATTAAAGTGATCCCAGCAGACCAGGACAATGAGGAGCGGTGTTAGAAGAGACACCCGAGTCAGAAGCCGGATTAGCGTGCAGTGAGCACTGGGGCTGCTACGGCAATGCTGGGGGCAGGGAAGGGATAATCCTGCATGAGAACAGGCTGGCGAGAGGGAGCCAGGGCTCGTCACCATGGGCTTTAGCTGCAGGATGGCACCGACTGCTCTTAGCCCAGCATTGTGCCAGAGCTGTGCTGTTTGCCAGGTTGCTGTAAAATAAAAGAAAGCCCAAGGAATAGTTCCTGTTGAGAAATCCAGTTTGTGCTGGGGAGGTCAGAAATCAGGCTGCACTGTGGGTCCCCTCGGTGGGTGCTACTTTTCCAGGGCCTGATCTATGGAGGAGAGATGAATGTTGAATTTTAATAAATGCAGAGGCAACATTAATGAGTGAAGTTTATCAATGTCCTGTGTTAGTCTAAATCTCCTTGTACAGTCATTCTTTCCATCAGTTAAACAATTGTTTTGCCTTTCAGGAGGGTCTGTTGCTGGTGTGCTAAGCAGGAGCCCCGAGTCCTGGGCTGTGTTGCTAACCAGACCCTGCACTGCTGGGTGGCCTTTGCAAGTCACGTCGCCTCTGCCTCTCCCCTTTTCCTGGCATGAAGCGAAGGCAACAATATGACGAGGGCTTTGAGAGAGAAAATTCACCACTGTGCATGTAAGCGGCATTGCTGGTAGGGAGATGGGTTAAACCAAGGGAGGTACCGGCTGGTGGGGTCAGGCAGTCATCTAGACTGGGGAAACCACCCCGGGGGGCTTAGCTTTGCTCCTCGGTTCCTGGACCCGTCCCTCCCCTGCAAAGGAACGAAACGAGCATTCAGTCCCTACACAGGCTAGCCCCAGAGCTTGTTTGTACTGCACCACACTGTGAAGGGGACTTAGTGTAAATTAAATTGAGTGTAAATTATCCTTATTTCAAAACCACTTTGCAGTGCCAAGAAAGTATAAACTGGTTTTAAGGCTACATGGGAACCAAGCTTGTTATTTTAAAAAACTGATCACCTTGAGCTTGGGACCCCTGGGAGGTTTCAAAATTCTCCAGCAGACTCTTGCTTTGTTTGCGTGGATTAAAAATGTAAATATATTTAGGCTATGAATGTAGAATGGAGAGAAAAGAAAAGATTAAAAAATATTATGCATTTCCGATTTTTAGATTTATGCTCTTCCTCATAAAAGTGTGAATGACATTTATTTGGCTGGCTGCATAATCCATGTTAACAAGACAATTAGTATGTGCTGAAAGTTATTATTTTCCTCGGCACGTCAAAGACAGGACTGCTGCTGGATTTGGAATGGAGCCTTGATTCATTATTTCTTCGCAGTAAAAGATAATATTGAATTTTTCTCCAAAGATCTTGGCAGCATGTAATTAATACTTTTTTTTTCCGCCTTAAATAAAATGGAGCAAACCACAACAACCTAGCTGGGGAAAAATTCAGACAAAAATGAATATTTCTTTTTTAATCATGTATTGAGTGAATTCCATGCTTCCGAAAGGCATCAGACTGACAGCCACGGATGGCTGCAGCTCTCTTCTCATTCACGGAGCAGGTACAGGGCCAGCAAAGTCACTGCATTTTTTGCAGGCACTGTGATGTGTCTCTAAGGGGTAACTTTGCTGGAGTTTCTCACCTCTGTTGGAACTGGCTCAAAACCATTTGGGTGGCAGAATCTGGAGTTTGATAAAGCCTCCAGATGCTGCTGCATTAAGTGATTGTGTATTACTTAAACTAGTGCATAAATACTGCGGTCATTGCTCATTTCTGTTCAGGTGCAACAGCCTACATCAGGGCTCCGCGTTAGGTTGCTGCAGGTTTCTTCTACAGCAAGGCTCCAGTCCGCTTATCAAGGCTTGTGTCTGTGCATGACAGGGGGCTTATAAAAGACCATTTTATAGCAGTGTTTTTCACTTTTTCTTTTCTTTTCTTCTTTTTTCTTTTCCTGCCCTTCTCCCCCTTCCACATACTGCGGCTGTGTGAGCTGTACACCGCTGAGCAGGGACGCTGTGCCTCCCTGGCCCTGGCAGCAGGCAGCTCACAGCGGGGTCTGCTTGGCTTCAGAAAGTTTTGCAGCCAGAGCTGAACTTGAGGCTGTTGCATCAGAAAGGCCTGAAACATTGAATTTAGAGGTCCTCTGGTATCTGCTTTGCAGCCAGCCTTGGAGGAGGGCAGCCCCTCTCTCCCAGGCCCGGGAGAGGTCGGGGCTGCAGCCGGGGCTGGAGGCAGTGCATGGACTGGGTGTGATGCCTGCGGTGCAGAACGGGGCTGGAGGCACTTATTCAAGAGCTGCTCTGAGCAGAAAGGTGTGGCGTTGCTGGGGAGCATGTGGATGACTCTGTTTCTCAGATTCAATGTTCTTTTTTAGTATAGGACTTTGGTTCCCAGCAATAGGTGGAAATGAAGCCTGTCTTGGCTGAGGAGTGGTGGCAGCTGAGGCTGGGAGGAGGCTGGAAATCCAGAAATGCTGCATTTTAGCTTATCCATTTCATCCTGTAATCACTGACTCTGTGCTGTTCCTTCCCATGACCCTGCCCAGAAGTAACAGCAGTGGTGCCAAGGGAGGGAATCCAAATTGAACAGCAAGGGAATTGCTTTATAAACAATTTGTATTGAAAGAGAGACAGAGTTTAGAAAAATAGGGATGCCAGCACTGGTGGGTGATGCTGGGTCTGTTGTTGGTAGAGCTGTGTGCCCCTCCCTCACGGCGAGGGGGTATCTGGTACCCAAAGTGCTGGTCACCCCCCCAGGGAAGGAGGCTGCTGCTGATGGGGCACAGCCAGGGAGGTGGGGAACATCCTCGTAGGCTTGATTTCTAGCTCTGCCGTTGGTTTCCTCTGGGCATTGCGGGTGTCCCTGTCCCTTGGTTTCCCCACCCACAACAAGGGCAAGAGCAACTTTCTGCTTTCTCCTGGGAAGAGGCAGAGAGCAGCTGGTTAATGTTTGTGAGGCAGAATGATGAACACCCCCGGAAAGACCAGGAATAATCAAGTGCAGATGCTGGAGGGGTGCAGTAAATAAGGCACAGGTTCCCCGTTGAATGAGAATTAATTTAAGCACTGAATAACTCTCCTGTTCTCTGAGCAGTGTCTATCCTGTGCTGCAAACGAGGCAGGGGTCCTCTGGATAAAAGAGTGTGATTAAATCCTGAAACATCCTTCATCCAGGTGAGGATGGGCCAGCAATTAGTGAGGAGAGAGCCCGGCAGGATGAGGGAAGAGGGCAGGTCTGCATGTACAGAGCTGATCCCACCCCTCCCCAGGTAACACTGCTGCCTCCAGGAGTGCAAAAGCAGGGTGAGACAGGGCCAACTAGCTTTGACAAATGGCAAATGTGGCAGGGGAATTGATGAAAAACTTCAGAGAGGTGAAAAGATTTAGGGTTAAGTATGAAAAATGTAAGTGTTCTTGGCAGCATGACAATCTTCATGGTCATATTTCAATTCCTAGATGAGAGTGTTTTATTTAGCAAGGTCACCGGTTTCCCGGCTGGCCACCATGAATATGTGGCCAGATTTGCCCCTCTTGAAACACGGAGGCACAACCAGAATCGCAGCATGTGTTTTCTTTTTATTCAAAACCAACTCCTTTATCAGTCTTTCTTCATCTCCCTGCAAATTGTTTGTTGATGAGGGACTTTAATTGCTCCAGAGATGGTCCTCTGGGTACAGCTTAATTCCTCTTATCTGGCATCCTGGTGCATCCGAGCTTGGCTTGCTCCAGACCACAGTGAACTCATTTAAGCCATTAACTGCGACGGAAGCAAGCATGAGCCTTTCAAGAAATGCTGTTGGATGACATGAGCACATCAGCCCCAAATAAAGGTTAATTTCATTCATCAGGAGATGTGATTAAACCACTTTATCTGGTAGCCATTGTTCTGGGCTATACTACCTATCATGAGCATTGACACAGACTGTTTCAGGAGCTGTGATTTCTGTGTTTTCTCTTGCTGTTCAAACACTAGAATAAATTAGGCCCCAACAACCCTAAACGTAAATAATTCCTACAGGGCTTTTTGTCATATCTCGGCCAATCACGGTTGTTATTTTCATAATTATGCCATTCTCCATCTGCTTAATGGAGTTAATGTCTCACTTTGTCAATCACTGGCCCATCTTCCTCCAGCATATCGGCAATAGGCAGCCAGAGTATGCAGAAATTTGGCTATTTTCCAGGCATTTAAATGACAGCTTTTAGTGCATGTGTGTTCATCTTTGTGTGTATTCATTGACTGGCTCCTCAGTTCTGCCTCATCAGGGAAAGATGCGGGTGCAGGAGGGGCCGAATCCTGCATCTCGCCACACCAGTTTTTCATGGTGCGTTTGGGCAGAGCTGCAGTGATACAACAGAGTGGGACTTGTCTCTCTGGCTCCTCTCCTCCCTCCAAAACTTGACACCCCTCCCCAAAAGGCGAAACCAAGGAAAGGCCTGCTGGGGCGTGGCTAGAGGCAGTCAAGAAGATGCATGAGAGAGATGCAGCTTTGTGCACTGCCACATGAGCTGTACGGTGGGGTTTGGCTTGTGCGAAGCCCCTGTTTTCCCATTTATGTGATAATAGTCCCAGGCCTCAGCAAGAAGCGGGATAGGGGCAAAGCGCTGTCAGGTGTCTTGTTGTTGGGTGCCTCCAGGAAGGACCAGCTCTTGCTGCCCCACCTTCTTCAGATGGAGCACAGCCTTCTGTGCTTTTCTTCTCTTATGTTTTACATGCTCCAGCCTTGCTATAAAGGAGCGAGACAAAAAGAGAGGGCAGGGTCGCCGTGCAGGGACTGCGGGCCGATGGGTGAGCGGGATTTTAATGTGCCACTAATTACAGAGCTGGAGCAGCTCAGCACTGGCTGTAAAACCTGCTGGAAATCTGGGCAAGTACTGACCAGGCAGCCCACCCTGACCTGGCACTGATGCCAGCAACACCCTCCTGCGTCCCCGCCAGCGGGGGCTGGGGGGGACAGGATGTGCTCCTCCACCTCGTAGCAGGGTTGGAGGGGTTATTAACAGCATCTCCGTGCTTATCGATGTGGGCACGGAGCATCAGAAGGTTCGAATGGACATGAATAAAACTGAGAAACCGTGGCGTAGTGTAGCCTGGCTGTGCCTGCACATCACTAAGTGGGGTTGTACAGGATCCTCAGTGGATCCTAAAATATCTTGCGTCTCCTCAAAGCTCATTATCATGGCTGAAGCACAGAACCAGTACTGCACCCAAGCTGGCTCAATTAAAGCTAGTTTGAGTAGCTCTGCACAGACATACCCTAAGGGGGAAAGCACTGATTATTTGTTCTGCACAGCAGTTTGGATACCTGTAACAGGCATGCATCCTGCTAAACGCATTCGTGGTAATGAGCTGAGGCCACTGCATAATTAATATTTCAAACATTCCCAAGCTAGATTGATATACTGTAAATGAACAGTGTCAGATGACAACGGATATTAGATAAGGAGCAGCTGGGAGTGATCTTCTTGTATTCAAGATCTAACACTGCTAGGAAACTGCTTTCGTTATCAGCAACTTGAAAAAACTTCAGGGATTTTCGGAGCGGTACTATATATACTGGGCGAGAAGGGGGGATTCATTGCTCCCCAGTACCCACCGTGAGGACCAGATTCTTCATTAGCATGAGCCAGCATCACGGTACTGTGTGGTGCCAACCATGTTCGTTAGCTGTGTGTAATGGGCCTGTGGTCTGAAAATTGCATGCAGGGTTTGGGGCAAAGGAGCTCTTTCTGAAATTCATAAAATGAGGAATTGGGTAGCTGAGCACAGAGATTTGAATTTCAAGTGAGGATGCTCCGCTTAATGAAAGGTAGGATTTCTTCAGTGATTACTAAGGGTTACGATTTGTAGGTTCCCTGAGCAAAAAATACGACTGCACCACCCGCATCCTGGTGACAAATTTGCCTACTTCTCTTAGTTGTTATCCATCTTGGTATACAGTTTGCAGTTCATTTTTGGCATTTTATTTGTAGAGTGTGGATTTGGTTCCAGATCTTTGATCGCTAATAGATTATTCAGTTTAATACTGTGTTTTGTGTTGTGTGTGTTATATTTGCCTTGAATATTTGCCAGATTCACATTATTTACTTCAGAGGAGATGCTACATACCCTTCATCCTGAGTGGTTAACAAAGTTTGAAGGCTGGCTGATTTGTTTCTGTCAGGATGAGAAAGTAGTGATATGTAGCAGCTACATTTTCTGTGTAGCCTGTTTTTTAATCATTCACACACACGCAAAAAAAAAAAGGAAAATGCACATCCGTCTTGTTTCCTTAAGCACAATAGAGATAATTCAAGCAGATTCTTAAGCCAGAAATCAACGCGTCTGCCACACCAGCGAGTGCTGTGACCAGAAAGCTAAATCTCTCAAGTCCCTCATTTGTGACTCTTCTTGGCTTTCTGCCTCTGGACCACAAAGCAGGTGAGCAGAAGGGCAGCTCTCTGCCCTTGCCTGCCTCCTGCCCGCGCCTCCTGCAGTCTCCCAGACTGCAGGCATCCTCACTGATGAAGGTTCTGACTGGCAGAAGGGCTCCCTGGCAGGCTGGCCAGGTGGTCCAGATTGCCTGGCAGAGTCTGAGTCTCAGCATCTCAGAGAAAGTCTTCAGGATACTTGTTTTGTACCAGGTTTTGGAAAAGGCAGCTGGAAGATGTCGTTGCCCCATAGGACGCCATCTAGAAGACAGGATTTCTTGTCTCTCCCCATCATGGGCAGCCCTGAAATATAGTGTTTTAGCATCATTACAGGATACTGTGGACTGCTTTTCTTCTGATAAAATATATTCTATTCAATATTGAACATATATCTACTCTATTTAGTATGTGTTTGACACTCATGGGTTTAAGGGCTCTGTGACTCTTCCAGGGTCCAAAATATACCTGGTAGAAGCCATTAGCCACGTAGAGCACAAGTCCTGTTGGGAAACAAAACAACTCTTTAGTCCTTTACAAGGCAGGGCATCAAAAAGAGGTAATTTATTTTCAGTTTGGATGAAGAACCCTTGCAGAAGTGAAACCTCTATGGTAGTAAAACTCATTTCAAAAAAGGAAGAGGAAAATATTCCTTTTATGAAACGTAAACTCCCTGCTGTGGAAAACTATTGAGGCAAGTAGATGAGTAAGATTATAAAAAGGATTAGATATGGATTATCCAGGATTAAGGCAATGAACTCTCCTGGATAAAATTCACAAGAGATTTTCTTCCTAGAGTGTTTGGGGTCCTAGATAAACTGTTACTTCTATATAGGAAAAAACACCCTCTCCTGCATTGCAAGGACCATCAGATTGTTTGGGTTTTCTCCATTTTGTTCTTAAAACAAACAAACAAACTCCCAAAGTGAACAAGGGCTGAGGGTAAAGACCTCATACTAGTGAGTGGTAATACAGAACCTGATGACATTCAATGTAGTTGAATATAAAGTATGCACATGGGGAAAAAAAAACCAGTGTTAACTGTATATGTATAAATACATACAAATATACATACATATATATATGTGTATACTCTGATTGTCTTTGACCTGACTAGTGCCCTGAGGAATGAGATGTTGGACTTATAACAGAGAGTCCCTAAGAAAGCTTAAGCTTGGTGCTCAAGAGCAATCAAATTGGTGAATCAAGTGTGAGGAATTATCAAGGAAGAAACAGAGAACAAAATAGAAGATCTCGTTATGGCACTGTGCAAACCGCTGCTGATCTCCCTCTTCTTACAGCAGCCGGGTCTGGCTCCCGGCTGCAGGATGTCTGGCAGGGCTGGGCAAGGGGCACAGAGCAGCTTCTTCCCCAAGGACCAAGGGCAAAGGGGCCAAGGAGTCCAACTTGGAAAAGAAAAGGTGGGGGGGAGATTATGACAGAGCTTGAGAAAATCAGGAGTGGCTTGAATTGGGAAGAGAGGTTCACTGCCTCTTCTAAACCCTTGCAGATGCAGACTAAAACAGCAGGTTCAGAAAACCCGAAAGGAGGGTTTCCTTCAGGCAGTGGATTGCTGAGGTGTGGAGCTCCTGGGCACTGGACACTGCAAAACAAAAGCCTGGCCTTAAGTTTAAAAAGTTGTCTAGCAAAACTGTACGGAAGAAAAATCACTAAGGGCTTCATATCCTAGAGAGACACGGCCCCCGACTTAGCAAACCCTTGAGCCAGAGGCTGCACCAAGCCCAGTGCCAGTCCCAGGGACGTCTCACTGCTTGTCCTCTTCTTACTTGTGTCCCCAGGGCACTGGTCAGTGGTGGCTGCAGGAGACAGAAGAGCCAGACCAAGGCTGTTATGCATCTTGAGCATGGCTACAGCGCAGCTAACAAGCTGTACCACACTGGAAAGGAAAGGGTTTGTATATATGTCATTCTCTGAGACTTCCAGCACTGTCCTGCTAGAGTGAAGCTCTGTTATCTGTGTACGTTATTACAGAGCTTTAATCCACAGCATCATCTTTCACAAGTGTTTGGTCTTAAAGTAAGTTTGGAACTGCAGCAGTCCAAGCTATCAGCTCCATCCCTGTTTCTAAGAAAGGAGCTATTGCTTGGTTGTAGACAGCAAAAAATTATTTTCAGATGTTGCTGCTACTCTTAGCGGGGTGTAATAGAAACTCATTACAGTTCACAAGTCTAACTTAATTACATTTT
>NW_008824286.1:2717789-2720512 GCF_000699105.1 Pygoscelis adeliae | reverse complement strand
ATCTACATAACATTCAGGGGCTGTCTTCTCAAAACTTAGTAATATCTATGGTAAATGCCTAAGAAAGGTGGGGAGTTACTTTAGGACCTTCTTTTGATTAATGCAAGCTGCAGTATGGATCCACCAGACCCACAGGAAACTTCATCATGCCCAGTATCTGAATTGATAGACAATGATATGTTACCTTGCTCCTTCCATGCTTCTTGTTTTCATCAGATGGTCACAAAATCTGAAAATTAGTAATTTCTTTATTGGTCAAATCTTGAAGGCTTTATTCAGTTTATTCTTAAATTTCCTTTGCAGAAGGGAATTTTCTGTCACAGAAGGCTGAAGGCATTAATGAAAATTGAAAGAGCAGAAGACAGATGTTGGAATTCAATCTAGGGTGATAAAAGCGTTCTTCGGTTACATATAGATGATGGCTGAGTATAATCTGGCACTGGAAACATTGTGTGTGTGAATAGGTGTCCTGTCTCTGTTGTGTGGTTAACCATGGGGTGCATTGCTGCAGGTCACTCAGCAGTTAGGTGTGGGGAGCTCTTCTCTGAGGCCAGGTCCACCAAATGCTGCTTTCTACATCTATGCCGTTGTAGCAGGTCCTGGCATGCCGTGATCCGGAGGGTACATCAGGGAGCTGAAAATACCCAAACTCAAAATGCCTTCAAGCATTTTATTCATGGGTTACCTGTCATGAGGGTCAGCACAGCTTCACAGAGCTGCTTGCACAGCTTCCCAGGTCAGCCTGGGAGGACTCTGCAGTCTGACCCCAGTCCAGCAATTACTGCTGCTCGGCGAGGATTTGGGTGGGTGGTCGTAGCCTGCACAGCGATGGATCAGAGAGGATGAACTTTGCAGGCAGGCTCCAAGACAGGGACAAAAAAGAGGTGAAAGGAGGCGAACTAAACCATATAATTAGCTGTGTAATTAAAATTTCTCTGGGGAAGGGAACTCTGGGCCAGTTCTGCCTCCTGTGAAGTATGGTGACACCTCAGATACCTATGACCTAAGAGAAATAAAAGCAGTTCCTAGGAGTGATTCTCCGACAGAGGACACAGATACAGAAGCAGTTCCTTTTGCAGGTTTAGCAAATGTCTTTGGGGTTAAACTGGAAGGATTTAGCTATTGATATGGCATAGGGGGTTGCCTAGTAATGCATATGGCCCCAGTGCGGGAGAGAGAAAGTCTCAAACAAAGCAAAAGTAATTAAACAGAAGCAAAGCAGGCAGCATTTCTCTGCTGATAATCTATGCAAACTACAAGTTTTCTTATTTGGACAATCAATAAACCAGCCCATTTAATTTTATTTTTGTGTGATTGCGTGTACTGGCTATATTGTGATAGAAACATTGCAAAGAATTGATTCACAGATAGAAATATATCTGGGTTGCTTGTGGTTTATTAAGAAGATCAAGATAACAAGTGCTGCATTATTGATCAAACCCAGAGGGACACTTCCTTTTTTTTCTGCTTGTCGATGAAATCCCATTGTAATTATTTTTTCCCTTTTCTCATTCTTCCTTTTCTCTCACCCCTCCCTAACTCTCTGGAGATGCAGTAATGAAGTAACCACAGGAAATGTCAGTCAGGGCTGGCAATGGGCAGAAGAAGGGAGACAAGCAGAGATACTGCAAGGAAAGAAAGCATTTGCCAGTGTGCATAGGAATGCTAATGCTCTTCATGTAGCTTAACAGGAGCTGAAGTAGCCTTTTTTGTTTGTGCTTTAGAAATTATTTACTGTGGATTTAAATCTTTATTTACAGCATAACCAGGCCTGCCTACTGGGTCCCGTGCAGAGCTGGATTTACCAAGCATGGGAATTGCTGTGGGCAAAGGGAGGGAAGAGCTGGTGGTCTGCTAGTTTTAGCAGAAGAAAAAGAGGGTCTTTTCCTAAGGCCCTGCAGGAGACTGGTTGGTGTGTGCATATCAATTATGACTACGGTGCAGCAGTTTTTGGGACAAGCATGGAAAAAAGATATTTCTTGGCTCTTGGCTGGAGAGATGAGCTTTGAAACAAGAGCAGCATTTAGTTGGGCAGGGCTTGGTGAATCCCGCTGCCTCTGAGTCCTAGATGAAGCTTTGATCTTCTGTGTCCCTCATAATATTCTCTAAGTGAACATTAGGAAGGAACAGGAAAACACCCCTGACCAACATGTGGCTCAGGGGCTGGTGCCATTGGCAGAGTTTTGGCTTTTTTGATCACGGGGAGGTATACACGGCACCGGGCCTGCTGGGGACAGATGGAGTTCAGCTGTCCTACAGGGCGAAAAGGATTCTTGCTCATGAATTGGAGGGGCTCATTGAGAGGGCTTTAAACTAGGTTCGAAGGGGGAAGGGGATAAAACGAGGCTCACTAGAGATGAGCCTAGGGGTGGCATGAATGGGGAGGTCTTGCTGGGACTCAGGAAAAAAAAAAGGAGAGTTTACCACTTGTGGAAGAAGGGGCAGGCAACTCAAGAAGAGTACAGGGATCTCATTAGGTCATGCAGAGAGGAAATTAGAAAGGCAAAAGCCCAGCTAGAACGCAATCTGGCCGCTGTCATTAGAGACAACAAAAAATGTTTTTACAAATATATTAATGACAAGAAGAGAGCCAAGGAGAATCTCCATCCTTTATTGGATGCGGGGGGGAACATTGTCACCGAGGATGAGGAAAAGGCTGAGGTACTAAATGCCTTCTTTGCCTCAGTCTTTAGCAGGCAGACTAGTTATCCTCAGGGTACTCG
>NW_008824286.1:2631643-2713745 GCF_000699105.1 Pygoscelis adeliae | reverse complement strand
AGTATTTAAAAGACGTGTAGATGAGGCGCTTAGGGACATGGTTTAGTGGGCATGGTGGTGTTGGGTTGACGGTTGGACTTGATGATCTTAGAGGTCTTTTCCAACCTTAATGATTCTATGATTCTATTCTATGATTTTCTCACCCATCAGTATGCAGGTCATACAGAACTGGGCAGGTTTCAAGTGCACCTTGTCTTCTCTGCCCCCTCAAGATTTCACTCCTCCTGTGAGTTGGAGATCTTGTCAGCAGTTCAGAGCAGGTAGACCCTACAGTTTTTCTATCCCTAATTTTTGCCTGTAGCCGTGGGTACCTTGGCTGCGCTCTCCTGGTGACCAGTACTCCTCGAGGACAGTCTCCAGCTCGGTGATCAGGCTGGAAAATTCCAGCTGTGCAGATCTCTGGTGAAGAAAACCATTAGACCTTGGGATAGGCCAGTTGTCCTGTCCTGTGTGGTAGTGTCAGCCTGAAGTGTCCCACAGGTGTCCTTAGAGCAAACCACTTAGGAGTTCGTGGGCCACCACAAATTTGGGTTGATTTTCCTTCTCTTCTATGTCTGCTTCCCCTTGTCTTCCTCTCCCCAAAACAGAAAGGAGCTCACAATTCAGCTGATTTATCACAAATCAGAGACAGCATCAGCTGCATGATTCGCTGTTGCTGTAGAACCCCTGGCCACGTCAGTGCTGCTCTTTCAGCTCTCATGCCAAAGCCTGGAGCGGCCATGGCACATCTGCGCCATGCTGCCGGGGCCATGCTGCATGGAAGGGGCCAGCCAACAGGTCCCAGCTGGCAGCGAGTCTTCACGTCTCCTACTTCAGCCTCGGGGACTGTAGGATGGGCGGAAGCCTCTGTTAGTGCTGGGTTTGCTTATTCATACCAAGTTTTCTCGTTGGTTATTAACATATTGGATTTAAAGTTCTTTCTGGGAAAGTGGGTTGTCCTCCTAAAGCTCTTTCAATGGCATGCTTGTACTTAACCCCGTGGTTATTGCCTCCACTGACACGTTACTGTCAGCTAATCTTTAGCCTGAGAGCTAATGCTGTCCTGGAGGTGGAGGAGCGTGGATGCCACACGCATTGCTGCCATAAAGGTGATGCTGCAGCTTATTGAAAACGTCCATTGCCCTCTCCATGGACCTGCTTAAGCACAATTTGAATGGCTTTTCCGCTCAGAGGCTGTGGGACATTTTCCTGTCCTTTATATTCAACATAATATCTTCTGTACTCAGCATATTATTTCGTCCTTAAATCCTATGCCTGCCAAGGGTGCAGCCTGGGGCTCGGCAAGACCTCAGCGCTCCAACACGTGGCACCAGCAAGGGCTGCCTCTACTCCGCAGTTACTGCTGTTCCTCCAGCTGCCTCTATTTGTTGTTCAATTTGTACAGGCTAAGTTTTCCCACCACATACATCCCACAGTCCCATAGAACTTAAAAGACTTGCCTGGGCATAATTGGGTTGTGTTTTGTTTATATAATCACATGAACAACACTTTTGAGATACTAGGAGAGCAAAAAGTCAAGCATAACAGAGTTAGGAAGGGGCCAGAATTAAACTGGTTTGTACAGTTGCCTTGCGCACATACACATTATGGCCATCTTTAATTGCATGGTCATGTTTAAAAGCTCCCTGCTAGCACTTCATATCCCTGCCAGGCAAATGAGATGCTTTAAAGCTCCCAGTAAAAGCATCACTAGCTGGTTTGGTTCTCTTTTTTAACATAGGAATGATTTTGTTTGTTTGTTTGTTTTCTCTTGTTTTCTGAAATACCTGACTCATTTTGGCTGAGATATTTCAAACCTCTTTAGCCTGACATAGGCACTCAAGATATAAAATTCTAACCTTGTAGAAAATTTGGCATTATAATCCAATGAAAACAGGTCTAACAAGGGGCGCTTTTACCAGGCAGTGCTTCTGGTCCTGACGGTGGTGCATGTGGCTAACAAATACAATTTATTTACTTATAGAAGAAAAATACAGGCAAATGTTGGAGATCTGGAGTTCCCCTATTACTTGAGAAGTGATAGACAAGTGCTGGAGTAAACCAAGGGCCAGAAGCTCACAACATGACAAAGTTGGATGGTGCTGTGTATCAGCCTTCTTGCTGGGCTCAGATTGGCACTAAAATTTAAAAGGTTTGTGAGAGGTGTTAAGACCCAGTGGTCACTCTAGGTTTGTCCCACTGTCAATGAAGAATAAGGCAAGTCCTGAAAGCAGTTCAGGATTTCTGTAGTTCACAACTACACTCCTGATTTAGGTGGATGTGATAGGTAGGTAGACTTACTTTTGCCTGAGCAAAATGACTACAATATTTCCTATAGCAGCACCAGCTTTACCTTCAGAGGTGGGAGATGGCATGAATCAGAGAAGATAAATTTTATATTCAAAGGTAGTCTGGCAAGTTCTTACGGCACTTAATAGCTGGCATACTCCCACTGCAAGGGAAGCAGAAAGCAAATTCAATCATTTATGTTACAAAAATCCCATTGCTCTTTATTATGTGCACAGATGGTGTCTCAGGAGCTTTGCTGCCAGTGCTCTGCATGTCTAATGCCAGGCAGGGAGCATTGCTTTTCCAGCCCAGGTGACAGTGGGAAAGCTCCTTTTTTATTAGCTAGAACCATGCGGATTTCCAAGCTCTTCCATTTTTACATGTCATTTAAACCAACCTTCCAGCAAAAAGTCAAAATATTACAGTAGACCACATTTAGCGGAGATGAAGGCAGAGGTACAAATGAGAACAGATTGTGCACCATGGAGGTAAAAAGCTATTGCAAACGGAACAACAAATAGAAAGGTATTGCAGGACATCCTATATAATGGGAAATGGAGTTGCTTTGTCTTAAATCCTTTCACACATACAGAGACTTACAAGGGTAAAATGTGGAATCAGCTAGATTTGTGGAAATATTTCAGCTCCAGGAATGGAATAACCTCAACAAATGCCTTCTTGGTTTTTTATGAAGGCTTCTTAATGCAGCACTGCCTTCTGTAAGAACTGCATTTCTGCAGCTATTTATAAATAGCCCTAGACTGGTCTTTTCTAATAAACACCATCTTTCTTGACCTGACTGCTCTTTGCTGCAGTAGTGTCCCATGAGCTTGCTTTACTTCACTGCTAGCTGGGTTTGGGATAGTCTTCTTAGTAAAAGTTACAGGACTGTAGAGAGGTCAGGTCTGCTCAGCCTCTTTTTGCAAGTGCCACACTAAGACTACCGTTTACTTTAAGCAATAAAACTCCCTGTAGGTTTATGCTTTCCCCCTCCAGCCTAAAGCTTCTCTAGCACTTAACAGCTATTGTGTTATGATATACAGCACCACTAGGACACAGCAAAGCACTATCCCGGGTTCATAGGTAGGAGAAAAAGCTACAGAGGACCTGGCTGGCTTTTGAGAATCACAGATCTTATCTCAAAAATGCTTTGGGCCAGTAGAATTTAACTCCAAGGTCCTCCAGCTGACAGAATTTGGCATAGATCCATCTAATTTCATGCTGATAGAATTACTGTCAGCTGAGACTTTTTTTTTTTCCGCAGCAAAAACCCAGAGGAGATAAATACCATCATGCTGTAGTTGGTGGGCTTTGTCCTTGGCCTTAGTTCTGTAGGCTGTGTCCTAGAGCTGTGTCCTGCTGTTGAGTGGAAGTGTGCTTCAAAGGGGAAGCTGCAAATGGCCAGAAGTCCCAGGTTATGTGGAATAAGAGTAGATATTTCAATTTCAGTGCACGTGTCTGGAGTGCCTGTATATTGAATATGTTGGAGGGCATAGATTTAATGAGTATAGCATCTGTTGGACTATGGGCCAACTGAGATACTGACTGCAAAGGATTTCAGGTAGAATTACTTCTGTTGCAGAACTTTTGACCCTTAGTCAATTGAAAACCAAAGGATTTCACCAAACCACAGTGCCTCTGAGCTGCTTTCATCTCCTACAGCTCGGCCAAGGTAAAAGTGAGCTCCATGGGAGAATAGCTTTGAAAAACAGCCCTCGGGTTCTTGGTTCACCAGGGCTTGTGCCTCTACTTCCCATGGACTTCAGCATGTTTAAGCATTCAGGTTCTCTGATAATCTAGACCTAACTGTCTCAAAGTGGAACATCCACGGAGACAGAACTGACTGAGAATTTTGTCCTAGATCTTCTAATTTTCCCACCTTGTGTTTAAAGGGCCTTTGTTACAGAACTTTCCAGATTTCTCTGTTGATCTTAATTTAATCAGTCCTATTAGACAATTGCAGAGCACACTATGGATCTGTGACCTTTCTATATTTAGTGCATTGTTGCTATGATCAGTGCTTTATTTTCCTCTTGGCCTTCCTTAATGCTTTACTGTTGTTTGTAAATTAAAAGGCCAAAGTGAAGAGCAGTACTTCTTAGCCATGCTCAGATTGCCCTGATGCCCTGGAGAACCGAAGGGGATGCTCAGGGAGTTGAGGGGTGGTCATTTGTCTTAGCATATAATTCTGCTGACTTCTGAAAGAAGTTTAACATTTCAAGCCTTTCACCTTCAACGCTACTAGCAGAGCTGACCTGAGAGGCTGGCCCAAAGGAAGCTAATAAGATAGCTTGCACTGTGAAGCTAGAGGCGTCGATAATAATGAATATTTAAGTGGTGGAATTTTCCACTGCCACCATGGAACTTTTTTTCTACTAATTACTGCCATTAATAAAGTCCTGCCAACACCTGACTAATGAGGACTCAGCACCAACTTTACTTAAACTATGGCCTTTTGTTTTCTCGGTTGTGCAATGTGTGTGACAATTGCCACATTGCTGAGCATGAAGGTTTTAGAGAGATTAATAGAATATGGGAACAGCCTTACAAGAAGTCCATGTGATAAAAATAGAAATTCTTATTGCTAATAATGCCTTTTGGAGTTCGAATAAATGCTAGTTCTGATGGTCTCCTGTCGGATGTTCAGAGAGATGACGGATTTTGTCTTCTGCTTTCTAGGATGACTCTTGAAGTTTGAAAGAGGAATATGGAAGCATTAACCTGAATTTGCTCACAAGTCCTGTCCTCTCCCTGCAGGAATAGGAATATCTGCTCCAGAGAGAAAAGAGGTGAGGACGCATGATGCTTTATGCTTGCAGTGTTGGTGACTCTCTGCTATATAATAGCAAATAATAAGGAGCTGGAGCTTTGTTTTCTGCTGTTGGAAGCCAGAATGGAGTCTTTGAATTCTCTGTTTCAGTTTGACTTATCGTACATACCAGTTTATGAAATGAAGTGTTTGCAGGAAGAAAAAAACCTCCCTTTGCTTCATTCACAGTTCTTGGTTGAAGCTCCTATCTCATCTCCACCTGACTGACTCTTTTTAGAGCATTTAGACAGAGGTAAAATTCCTATAGTGCATGCAAGAACTTCCCCTGTCCCTAAAGACACCTTACCACAAAGGGTGCTTCGTTGTTTAAAATTAGCTTAGTTGCAGTTTATCCGTAAATCTTAGTGAAGAGACAGCTTTTAGTTGTAGGACCACTATTTTTCTCATGCTGTTAGCTGGTGAGTAACATGCTACACTGCGTCAAATGCCTCAGTACTTGACCCTCTTGGGGACAATGCTGTTCCATTTTGAGTTCTGGAGTGGGGATGTGGTGGGAATGCCTCCCACCTGAATTTTGTAGGGTTTCAGGGGAGTCTGTGCAGAACAAGCTGAGAGCTGGAAGTCAAACCCTTCACTCAGGAGGAGATCTGAATCCTCTGAGAGTGTGGAATTGCTGTCACTGTTGAGAGAAGTTGGGGGTGTAATTGCAGAACCAAAAAGTCAGCCTGACTCTGAGAGATGAGGTTTGAGGCTGTGAATTTCAGTCAACACCAAGCCCTGGCTTCTATCATTTTAGAGTTGTTTCATGTACAAACAGTGTAATTGCTGTTAAATGCAAGTTCTCTGAGCTTTAATAAAAATAGCACCACATTAACCTAATGAGTTTTTACAGGCGGGATTGATAACATTTATTAAAGGGCTTACATAATGTGTTTGTCTGCAATAAAAAATGATAGGACTCGATGACCTGAGAGGTCTTTCTGGTCCCAGTGCTTCTGTTACAGGCAAACCAGCCACGAGAGGGCAACAGAGGCCCGTGTGCCACTAGTGGGGCTGTGAAAGGGGTGTAACTAAAAAACTTTTAGCACGTAACAAATTTGTCAGATCTGGGAAAAATACTTATCCCTGTTCACCAGAAGCTGGTGTGACAGCCTCCTTTAGCAGTACCATTTCATGGAGGTGGTGCTTATGGAGAACATGGTTGGATGCCATCTGGAACGACGAAGGAGTAGGGCATCGGAGTTGTCTTCTGCACTGCAAGGAGCTTTGGAGGAATGTGCTGCCGTGTCTGTTCCTTTTTGGTGGGTGACCAAAATGGTGGCAACTCCCAGGCAGCAACAAAATTCTGTGTGTGGTCTGCGGGAAAGGTTGGCTCCTTGTGCTTCTGTCCCATTACTCAATCACTGCGAGAGGTAACGGTGCCTGGAGTGATTCATGGCCCTTCCTGCCCATTTCTCAGCATGCAGAGGACAACCCAGCTTGTCAGTCATGGTCCTTAAAAAGCAGGAGAACTAATAATGAGTGTATAGCCACAAAGCATCTGTGATAGGTTTCAGACCTGCTTTTCCTTAAAGAAAACAGAGTTGAAAGGCAATTGTAATTGAAATGAGCCTGATGACGGTGGGCGATTTCCCTGGACAAAGTGGAGCACAGGTCAGTGCTGAGAGTGTGCAGTGTGGTTGTGGCCAGACCCTATAGTATTGCCTGCCCACAACGTTATAGAAGTCAAGCAAGGTTTTCCTAAACATACACATTCATATTTTTGCATCTCTATTTGAAGTCCTCAGGGATGATAGTTAAAACTGTAATCTGCAACCTCTGGTACTAGAAACTAAGATTTCTTTAATCCCTGGATTCAGCTTTTCAGGTTAACCTCCATGTAACTCTTGGGTTTTCTCCCCTGGATCTGGGGTCTCTGAAGAGAAGCAAACCCCCGCGGGTCCCCAGGTGTTTGATTTCAGGAATTCAGTCCCACTTATGCCAGCACTCTGTGTGGACTGCTGTGATGTTGTGGTTGGTCTGGTTCCCCATCCAGGATGCAGTTGCCAAGACTGTTACCTGGAGCTGGTGGAGGTTCTTATGGGAGTTAATCCTGTGCATCCTGTTCCCTTAGCCCAATCACTGGAGAAGTGGCCAAATCTTGCCTTTGCTTTGGAGTTGGCCTGTGCTACAGTCTTAATTGCAAAGATGTGCACTGCTACTGAGAACTTGTGGCTTGCATCTCGCATCTTCCTCTGATGGGTTTTTGAGGAGCCCTTGGGGAGGTAAGCTTGTCCTTGGAGTGCAACTTAATGAGCTATGACTTATGGCTGCAACTCTTCCCCTTTGTGTAATGAGGAAGAAACAGGTCCTTGTATCTACTTTTGTTGTCTGTGGACTCAGCTGAAGGCAGATCGTGGTGAGAAACCCTTCACCGTATTTCTCCTCCCCTCTTCCAAATCGTGTCATAGCTCCTGGACACTATGGAGTGAGGAAAGAAATATGCTGCAGAAGAAAGCCTGAGTTTGAATGCGTTCCCTCCTGGAAGCAGAGGGGAGACTCTGTCCTGGCTGCTGCAATGCCTGGGAGGTGCACAGGAGAGGAACAGGCCCCTCTTCCTTGTCCTTGGTTAATGTGAGACACCCAGAAGCAATGTTACTCTGCATCGTTTTGCAGTTCATATAATTCCTTTCATTTTCTCTGTCTTCACTCCCAATCTATCTTATTTTTTCTTTCTCACGTCCTCACCATTGTCCTGTTATAGACTTTCTTATTAAGGTCTGTTTGCAGAGCTCAAAGGAGTGTCTCTGAATTTCATCAGCAGTTAATGTACAAGGATTGCCCCAAACCCTAACCGTCTAACAGCTCCTTGTGCATTGCTAGTTAGAGCAGTGGGGTGGGGCAGGTCAGAGGGCTCCTTAACAGCCTTGGAATCCTTTCTTGACAACTGAATAAAACGTTTGGTCTGGAAAGAAATCGCATGTGTAGATGGGAGAGGTGTGCATACAGTCCTGTGTGGGACTGGATGTGTGATTGCCTGAGCTCGGTGCTGTGGAGGAGATGATTTCCAACACAGTAGCTTGGTGTGTGTTGTGGTGGCCCTGGGAAGCCCTCCTCCTGGCCCGGGGTCCCGCTCTGCTGGGCAATGCTCAAACACAAAGCAAGGTGATGAAAACCATGGGAACGTGTAGAGGTTGCTGACTTTGGAGACGAGCCTAGCAGGTTTTTGTGTTTGCCATCATGAGCAACAGAGACATCCCTTAGGCTGAGTTCAGATGTGGGGCAACTCCCCATCAACAAGGAATGCCCTGGAAAGTGCTGGTGCAAATCTGCAGCAGATCTGCTGTGGGTTTGTTAGTGGCAATAAATTCTTTACCATTGCTTATTCCAAGGAGTGTGTTTAGTTGTTGACATATATTTTGTTACTGTTTTTTTAAACATAATTAAGCCCAACGTTTCCTTCAAAACAAATGAACAAAAGGTGGTTGAGTGGGAGGTGGAAAGGATGATGCTGAATGGAAGATTTGATGGAGGAGATTCTGGGGAGAAGATTGTAGGAAACCTAGAGAAAGTGAGGACAAGGAAAGGGTGCAGAAGGGGAGAGGTAGGGACCGTTGCTCAGAAGAGGGAGAAAGAGTAGCTGGAAAAGAAACAGTGGAAAGTTTGAATCACCTGGTGGACATTTTTCTGTCCTTGGTGGTCCAATAATGAGAAAAGGTAACTAAATATTTAATATGGAGGATCTTGAGGGGAAAATTCCTTGAGCCTGTTTGTCTGGGGCAGTATTTGACCCGCTTTCCAACGTGGCATGAATGCAGACAGCACTCTGTCAATCAGCTACCCACAGCCAGCAGGGAAAGGACGTGACAGGGTTTATAACTGTGAAAGCTAAAGATGAAAAACTATTACGTCCACAGACTTGGAAATAAAAGCTTCATATGGCATTTTTTATTTCCTTGTGTTGTGTCTTTGTTTTTAAAAGGAGAGAGAAGAACAAGGTTATTTGTGGAGGCGTTAAGTTAAGCAACACAAAAATCTCTGACTTCAAGTTGCTGCTAGTTTCTTCTCATTTTGTTTTTTTGACCCTAGATGCATCACTCACCAGCATCTTCACAGGCTGAGGAATAAAACATGACATAACTAAGATGTACAGTGTGCTTTTTGGCTAAACCGTGGAACTGGTGAAACATTACCATCATTTTTCTGGCTTTTATTTGAAATCATAAAGAGTTAAGTGCATCAGTTTGCTGTGGTTATTTTTTCTTCCTTTCTGTGAATAAAAAATGAAGGAAGAACGTGGCAGTTAATTTAATAGTTTGTTGGGAGAATATACCGATCTATGACATCATTAATTGAAATGAAGGGCAGAGAACATTCAGAGCTGCAGGAAAAAATATAAGAGAATGTTTGGCAAATGACATAAAATAAAACATGAGATCTCAGGGCTCAAACTTCCTACTAGTACAGTTTCCAGCTACCATTCAGTGGCAAATGTTATGGAGCAAGGAGTAGAACAACAGGGTGGGCTTTGGTAGAGGATCTGGTTTTGAGCTGTTTTTTTCCTGAATATCACGAATAAATAGGTATTTGTCAATGAATATTCACTGAATTCCTACAAATGAGCTAGATTTCCCTTTCTCTGTTTTAAGGATTACACAGTAGTTGTGGAGTGAGTTTCCAAATGTAAGCATTTATTAAGGTAGGCACTAAATCCGTATGTAGATACCCAATATTTATGTTTGGTATTTTACCTTCAAAGAATGACAGCAAATAAATGATAGAAGGTGTCTCTGGGTACCTGGCATGATTATTTAGGCACATTTGTAGATGTCTCAGAGGACCCTAGATGCAAGATAGACTGGCCATGATGGGCTCATTTACTATAAATAACATCCAACTAATAGTACAGTAAAGCCAAAGTGCTGCTGTTAAAGAAGGCTGCTTCATCTTTGCTTCACTTGTTTTGGTTATTCTTAATGGTTATACAGGATGAAATAAAAAGAGTGCTGTGATTTCATAGTACCTAACTGCTCTTGTTTTTCTGAAAAATATTATTGGAAGAAGGTAGCATTTACCATTAAGACTTGATGTCGTTCTTATGGATGACATCTCTGAATTCAGAGAAAGGGGGAGGAATATTCTTGTGGTGTGAAGCCGTGAAGGTGGAAACATCTCCCCATGAGCCAGCAGCCCTTAAGCATCAGTGTAAGCTTTAGCACTGCTGCCTGTGAGCTAAATGTTGTGAACAGAGGATCTGCTTGGAGGAACTGGGTTCCTGTAGTTATGTTCCCGATTCTTCTGACTTTGATGGCTTTATTTTCCCATTTCAATGATTTCCAAAGATGCTAGACAGCTCAGTGCTTGAGAAGATCTTGAGGAAAACAGCAACCTTCTCTGAAAAAAATTGATTTATAAATACTGGCAGAGATAAAAAAGGAAATCCATAGTGGGATAAGCATGTCAGGAATGCTGCAGTGACAAGATCAATTTGTTTCGATCAACATAGTGCTTTATACTTCAGCAGCAGCTCTTGTCTGAAGGCACATGTGCCTGGGGAATGTGAAGGAAAGGCTATCGTGGGCTGCCTGTGCTCTGAGTAGGCAGGGTTAAATGTGCCACCAGAGTAGATGGAGACAGATGTGTAGGAAACATAATTATACACCTGTGTATCTTTTTCAGAAGATGCTCTGCTTTGAAATGCAAAACTTTAGGGGTGGGATGTTAGCACAGAAATTAATTTTTAGACATCAGTGCTATCTAGTTAGAGTATTTTTGGTTTTAAGCTCTTGGAAATGACTATTTACATCTCAGTGCATGCTTAAAGGAAGGAGAAAATTGCATTCCATCGTTTCAAGGCTCTATTTTGGCTCTCTGATATGCCAGGAGGGAAAAAGAATTTAAAGAAATCTTTGTCCTCATCTGTCTGTTCCAGGGAATACCCAAGTTTGACGCATTTGTTTGACCGGTGGGGTTGGTAGCTAGTGGACTATGAGATTTGACATTATAACCTGGCCTGTCTTGGCTAAGACCTGCTGACAGCCCAAAATATTCTCCACGAGCCCTTCCAATGTGTTAAACGGTGGGGTTTTTTTAATAAAAGGCAGATCAAATAATCGTGTAGGTACTATGGAAACTTGTCTCATCAACAACCCAAAACAGGCAGAGAAATCTAAGTTAGGAGCCAACATTAAGCTTCTGGATAGGAAGGTGATGGTTTTCTTCATGTCAGCAGTAACTCAAATTTGCAGTGGGTTGTTGGAGGGGAATATTAGATCCTGTTTGCGCACATGCCAGATCAGGTGTCAGCCAGACTTACAAGACATCCCTGCTCCCAGGAGGTGGATGGCTTCTGGTGGCTATGTGACAAAAATAAGGTAGTTCGGACAGTTACCACCAGGATCTCTCAATTTAAGAAAGTGGAGGTTAAGAATTAGTGACAAGGATTGTTTGCCTGGAGTGTGTTATAAAGTCTGATAGAAACCAGAGCTGGGGTCAGGATCTGAAGTGCCCTGTGCTCCGCAATTGGCACCCCAATGAGACCACCATCCAAATGGACGAGTCAGAGGTGAAATATCAGCATGGCTGGGGAACCTGGGTGCACAGAGAGGGAGAAACCGGTCCCAAATCACACATGGAGTCTGGGATGTGGGGAAGGATCCATTATCTATCTAGGTCCAAGCAATGCCTTGCTTTCACCAAATTGTGTATGTCTTGGGACATTAGGTTGTGAATGATGTGGGACAGGAACCCACTCATTGTCTTCTCCCTGTACTGCACCATCCAGGTTGGGATCTGGCATCATTTGCGACCTCTGATTTTTAATGTTATTTAAGCAGCGAGTAACCACAGTGCTGGTTAGTGAGTTAGAAGCCACACTGGAATAAAATTTTTGTCTTTCTCTTTGTCTATTTATTTATTTATTTGTTTGTTTCTAAATCTACAGTAAACACTGCTATAAACTATGCTGATGTAAAACAACTGCAAATTGAGGCATTATTTCATGTTATTTGTACCACAATTTTATTGCATTCACAGTTATTTACAGTATGTAAATAAGCTTCACAGTGTAGAAAAATGTTCTGCTATAACTCAGTTGTTTGAGCATTAAAAAGAAGGGGGAGGAAATCAACCAAAACCCATAGAAGTATGCAGCAAGAAAAGATTATGGATAATATTATGGATTTTTTTTGTTATAGGATTAGCTCTGTTTGAAAATAGTACCCGTTTCCTGAAATGCTGAAATTTGTGTACTTCAGCTACCTGCATTGTGTTATAAATCCATAATGACTGTTTTCCGTCAAATATTGTGTTACAATTTGAATTATTAAATGCTAAATGGCTGTATATACACTGTAAAGCAACGAGAATTTCCTGCCAAGGAAAGAGAGACCTAGTGTGGGTAAGAATATAGCCTTTGATGAGCATTGCAGCGTCTGCAGACATAAGCAATTATATGCAGATGGAGCACAGGCAGTACGAAGATAAATGTAAGGTACTTTTAAATCCTGCTTGCAGTATTGCCTACATGAATATGGACTGCAGTGTGATTGTCTGGCTTTCTTGAGGCTTAATTTTCATCCCACTGAATGTAATGGCAAAACATCTATTAATTTCAGTGGCTGCAGGGCAGGGTGCTTTGGCTCTAGATTAAAGCAGTCTAAAAAATTTTGGGGAGAGAGGTAGTGAACTACTTTGGCAGAAAAATATTGCTTGGGTGCATGTAGTTTGAAGAGACTGTTCAAACGGGGAAGAGGCTTCTGTGTTTGCCCTTATGCTTTGTATTAGCAAGTTGGGCGTATTTCCAGGACCCTGATCTAGGCAAGTATTAAGTTTTTTTTCTGGAGAAATCACAACGTTTGACAAATATAGCATGGAAACAAGCCATTATAATAAAAGGCATCAGAAATGAGAGATCCATTCTGGTAGTCCTGGCTGAAGAAGGAGACTTTTGAAAACTAGGTGAAGCCTGTGTTGGATGGATCCCGTGTGTGTACCACCGATAAGGAGACAAGGTACCTCCAGGTGGTCTGTCCTACATGGCCATCCATGGTTAGAGGAGCAAGTGGCGTATCTGGACAGGGATGAATGGTGTGTCCTGTTAGCTCCACACGTTTTGAGTTTGTGGGAGGATGACATAGCTGCTGTATAGGATTCATAGGCAGTCATAAAAGTGTGTTTAAGGAAAGTAAAGTAGCACGTCAAGCTGTCATGGGTGATGCTAGATATTCTTCTGGTGTATCATCCAGCCACTGCATGTCTCGTGCTCTGTAGTTACAGACAGGACATGACTGCTGCTGAATGTGAGCACAAAGCTCTTCATTCTGCATGGAAATCATCTCCTGGTTCACACAGAGATGAACTCTCAGCTTGCCTGCAAAATATTTAGAAAACTAGACAAATCCCTTCTGTCAACTTTAATAATTAAATGTGGTGTGGAGATGGCTCTTGCCACCACCTCTGCCTTCTCATTAGGACAGGCAGTGCCTTACTTGCAGCCTGCAGAGCTGACCCTGCCTGCTGAGACTGTGCTGGAAGCTGTGCTGTCTTGGATGGACTTTGTTTCAGGGGCAATAAATCTCCTTTTTGGGCAGCAGGATTTCCCACTGCTTTTCCCACCGGCTAGGTGAATGCACCTGCATGTGGCGTGCTGTCACACTGTCGGTTCTAGCTGGGAGCTTGGCACCTAAAGGTCATTCCCTTGGAAACAGAAAACCTTGAGGGCCTAAAAGGTAGCAAAAGCAAATGTGGTTAAAATCCAACAGTGACAGCTACTGGGTCACATCGGAACTAGGAGGGTCTGCCCTGCCATGCATTGTTTAGTCCTCACTCTGTCCTTCTGCGTTAGCTTCTGCTTTAAAGCCCTTTGCAAAGTGCATGGCAAGATGCTTCAGTGGTTGTACCATGCCCTAGGACAGAGCAATACATGCTGCGCCTTGTCCACTGCTGAACTAGTCTTTTAATGTGTGGAGGTAGGTGATCTGTGATGTATTCACGCGGATGTTTTGAAAGGAAATCAACCTTGCTTCTTCACGAAGTTCCTTTGGATAAAAACTATGGAAACCGCATTCCTAGCCCCTTGTTAGGCCTGATGGCACTGCAGTGATACAGAGAGAATTTGAAGTGGTTTGGAGGTAGCCTTTGAAGAGCAGAAGGAAGCACAGCTATTCCTTCATTATTATTTTTTCAAGCAGCATGTACACGGTTTCTCAACCACAGCCCTTATTGAGACTGACGTTGTCAGGTATGAGCCTACGTTTCCTTTCACCCCCAATTGCTTCCCCCAAACACTTTTATCTTTGCTTCCTTTCCCCTGTTCCTAAGAGTCGGGGAAGGCATCTCTCTTCCAAGCTCAGTGTGCTGGGCTCTTAATTGGTATCAGAAAAAAACCCAACAGAGCAGGATGAGCTCTGTCCAGGGCTTTTCTCTTTGTGTTTTCACTGGCTGTCGTGATCAGACCCCCAGTAATGTGCTGTAATGAATCAGCACCTTGCAGACACAGAATAAATTAGTCTTGTGAAAAGAACTTTGCCATAGAAGCAACATAAACTTTGCTATATTACCCTAAGGTGCCCGGTAATTGCTGTTGATTAGGGGGGGGAAAGCCATCCAGAGGAGAAATGCAATTTGTTGCTGTGGCTACTAGCTCCCACGTTTATTATCTCTCCTCTTTCTCCCTGAGTGTTGTAAAATACACCACAAATTCAGCTTTCTTTCATGTTTTTTTTTTGTTTTGTTTTGTGGTTGGTTTTTTTATTTATTTTAGAGTAAATTCTGTCTGCAGGTTTATAGCACTGGCAAGTGCAGCATCACTGTGGACTTGTACTGTAATCACTCAGTGCCCAGTGTGAGTTAGCTGGCATCTGTTTTCAGATCGGAGGCTGCCATTTAAACATGCATTTGGTATAACGCCTTTCCCTGAAGTGTCCTGCAGTGCCTCGTCCTGGGCATCATCCGAGGCAGAGCACAGCAGCTCGGTGCTGACGTGCAGCAAAGCTGCGTGTTAAGGGGAAAATGGAGAAAGCATCTGGTACATCAGACTGATGGTTCAGGAGGGCTAACTGGGAATGTATTTACTGTGCTGGATAATCCCCTGGACCCATGCGTCAACACATGTTGGGCTGCAGAGATGATAATGGGAAATGTAAAAGGACTTTGATCCTTGTCTGATTGTTGGTGCTTGCTCCGATAGCCGGGGTGCAGAGGAATAAGCGTTTCCTTCTGCCCCTGAGACTGTGCTGGAAACCTGGCCCTGTGCTGAGGTGGGGAGCCCGACCTCTCTTCATCCCCAGGGAGCAAAGTGTTGGCAGCTCTTGCCTTGTTCCCAGGACCAGGCTTTGCATGACAGTGTCCTGCGGGTTTTTCTTTCACATACCTTTGCTATCAGGAGCCTTTGTTCACATACACTTGTGTGTGCACAAGCAATAAAAAAGTCACAGGGGCCCTCTCATGAGCCTTCCTCAATGGTGAGTGTTTGCCACCGCCTGCTGCAGGGTGGGACCCAGCCTGGAGAGGAATTCTCGTTGCCCAGAGCCGTTTTGTTTGCCCATCGCACTGCCTCATGTCCCCTTTCCAGCGCTGAGACTGCCAGAGCCGGACAGGCATTGAGGAAAGGGCTGGTTCTCC
This sequence comes from Pygoscelis adeliae, assembly GCF_000699105.1. Classification (NCBI taxonomy): domain Eukaryota; kingdom Metazoa; phylum Chordata; class Aves; order Sphenisciformes; family Spheniscidae; genus Pygoscelis; species Pygoscelis adeliae. Next base: position 2,698,105 of record NW_008824286.1, on the reverse strand, counting down.
TGGCTGGGTTTAGGTTCGTCTCTGCTAGACCTGGTGCACATCTTGGCTTCACTCCCAAAGGGCTGGGGCTGCTTCCAGATGATCTTGATCTCCTTTCTGTCTGACTGGGGAACACCTCCTGCCACTTTTCATTGTCAGGGGGAGAAAGGGGTAGAAACTGTGTTTATATCAGTTACAGATGTAGGAGCCATTTTCAGCAGCCTTCTCTCTGAAAGGAGCCTTCCTGGCTGATGGGATTGGAGCAGCTGCTCCTCAATCTCTATCAGCAGCTTTTCTCAGCTTCCTAATATCATGTTGCATTTTCTGGAGAGAGAAGAGCTGTACTAGTGGCATCCCACAAAGGCGAAAGGGACCCACTGTTGCCCGGCCTCTGCCGACAGATACACGTGGGAGTGCTCCACAGGCTGAGCCGAGGAGCACACTCACTCTGTGTTGGGCTAAATAAACTCTGCATCACCCTGGTCTTCCTGGGTAGAAATGTTTCTTTGGCTTTTTGGCCATGGCAAGAGACAATTTGCATAGTTTCAGGGAAACATGATTATATAAGTATACACGTATATAGTGTGAATATATTAATTTCAAAGATAAACTGCATGTGCAATGTTTTATACATGTAAAATTGGGAAGGCAACATGAGGCAGAGAGAATATTTTTACAGTGTGGGAGAGCAGTATGTAGTACCAAGGAGAAAGGGAGGGCCATTCCCTATAGGAAGAGCCTGGGTTGATTCTACTGTTTATCCCTGGGATTTCTGGGTGAGCCTGGCCAAGTCCTTTCAGCCCCTGTAAATTTGAGTACAGTAACAGCACTGTTCATCTTGGTGCTATGAAGTGGTCAAGAATTACTGTCAGTGAGTTAGAGGTGCTTTGGACTATTAGGGATGCTACTGCTTTTCTTCATCCTGATAAAACTCTTTATTTGGTTTCAGAAGATGACAGCAGTGTGAGCATTTCTCCTTTGCTTTTGTTTGCATCTGCTTTCCACTGTGATGGAAGATTTTGCTTTTCATGGGGTGACTCCCAATTTCCATTAGCATATCTTAAAGATATGGCCCACAGAATGAAGTCATATGGAAAACATGGCACAAGAAATTGTTATATCAGGAATGGAAGCTAATGCATTAAGAAAGCATGCTGTCTTCTTCAGAGGCCAATTTTTAACACAGTAAATGGTGAGAAGATTTTGTAGGCTCGTACATGGTCTGGGAGTTAGGAAGCCTTAGTGATATCTCCTTGCCAGGAGCCTGGGAAACTGGCTTTTGATATAGGAGTCTCTTGGGCCAGCTGTGGCTTTCTGAGATCTCTTAATTTCCGATGAAAAGTTCCTCGTGGCTTTAGTATTTGGACTCCCAAACTTAAGATTTTAACTAAACATCCTGATTTACCATTTTGAAAAAAAAAATATTTTTTTTTTTTCTTCACTATGGAAGACAGTTATTTAGTTAGGCTGGCTGCAGAAGAGAAATTCAACAGAGTGCAAGACACAGCAAAAATGCTGCTCATGGCTGCTGTGCAGCTTGGCTGGAGACATGAGAAACAACCACTGTGCTTTCCTGGGTAATATACCTAACTTCTCCCTTCATCGCATGATCTGAGTACTGGGTTCTCATCTAAACATCCTTCACCTATCCAAGGCAGAAGCTAAAATCCACCCGCTTACCACTGCCTCTCATACTCTTTGCCCACTGTTTCCGTATGGTTTCCTATTGTTTCCTGCCTTGTGGCTCTCAGCCTGGGTATACCTCTGTTTTCAGGCAGGTCACGTTTTTTATATCATATCAGCCACTTTGTGACCTTTGTCTCCCAGCCTAATGCTTTCGTTCTCAGTCTTGCCGCTTTGCGCAGCTCCTTGTCGGGTCAAGGTGTGCCATTTCAAGCACTGCAGACAATGGTGCTTTTGTCTTTTGGCAGCCCACTCAGTGTTGTGGGGCGAGTGCTTGTTCTGGACAGCTCGGCGTTTGTTGTCTAATTAAATATGGGGCTAGATTTTTCCAAATAATTTGGATTTTGAACTGGTCAGGCAGTAAAAGAAATGCGTTTCTCGAACATGCCTTACCTATTAACTCCCCAATGACAGACCTTATAGCCAGGTTTTCAAATACGGGGAGCACAGGGAAAGCTTACCTGTGTAGATTTATTTTTTAATAAAATGTGATTATTTGCTCTGGTATGTTCATGGCAGCCTGAGCTTTTCTGCAAACATAAATTGCAACTACTGAGTGCTGTGTACTTGTAGAAACACCAGTGTTGACATGAGGCAGAGAATGACTGTGCAACTCAAAACCAACATGGCACGTGAACTCATGCATAGGATGTTCACGTGAGCCAGCAAACTGGTCAACACCACAATTCACTAATTACCTCAATTAGTGTGACAGCTTCCTGATCCAATGCCAGCTTTTTAGCTTGTTCCTCAATCCCTGTTTAATGACAAAGTGCTCCTGTAGTTATTTTTTATATTTATGGCCTCTGCCATCATATTCCTTGGGTCTGTTAAATTTTATGCTCTGTAAAACTGTTTACGATTCATGGTGAGCCTCGTGCTACTCTAGCTTCTGTGCACAATTGTAGAGCTGAGTACCAAAACCAGAGCCATCCAAGGTTGCTAGACGCTTACAGAAAAAGATCACGAAACTTAAAAATCCTGCTGTAAAAACTTCAAAGTGGGTAAATATGAAAAGTGTTCTAGAAATTCTCCAGTCTCTAGAACTGGTATCTAGTTTTGTGTTAGGAAAATGCTCTCAAACATTACAGAAAAATCTTTAAATTTTTTTTCTTTACTTAAAATAGGCATTATTTTTCACAGGAGTTCATTGTAAACATTTATGCATTGTCTCAGGAATCTGGGAGCTTTCAGATTCTTTTTTGGCTCATATTCTCTACCAGATAGTAAGTGTGGCTTTTTTAAATGGTGATATAGCATACCATACTTTATGTACAGTCACAATCAAATACTATTTAAACTTCAGTGGCTGTAAATTCTTATTTAATGTCTATAAAAACTATTACTGCTGTCTTGGATTTCAGTAGGTTCATAGGCTGAACTGCTGTTATAATTAAAATGAAGGCTTTTTTTTTTCTATTCCAAATGAAGTTATTAGTTCAGCCATAGGTTTTTAGAAGAAGCAGAGAGATTAATGTTAGGCTAACTTCTTGTATAATACAAGTCATAGGATTTCACTCAGTGATGTATCCATCCCAATAACTTCTGGTTGACCTGGAATGCAAATGTGTATATCTGTATATAAAATTCAATCTTCTTTGAAAGATATGAAGTGATGGAAAAGCTACTGCATCCCTTGGCAATCTGTTCCAATTTGTTAAAATAAGTTCTCCTAACTCTTCTTCAGACCTTCATTCAGATAAGGTTGGAGTCATTTAAACTGCCTGACTCATCACTCCTTTGCCTGCAAATGTTTTCTGGTTGCCAGCACTTCCAGTTGCTGTTCAGGTCACTCTCCTACTTAATTTCAAGAGTTCATGGGAACATCTCATTCTCTATACAGCCTCTGGGGTTTTGTTGTATATGAAAAATGAAAAAGTATTTGATTGGATTCCCTAACAAAATGTGCATAAGAAAACCTCACACAAGAAAACAGAGGACATCTCAGCAGCAGTCTGAAGGTAGAAAGATGCCAGCTAACCCTAAATACTACCGTGCAGGTGAATAATGGAAATGTTGCTTGTGATTTTGATTTTCCGTCTGTAAATAACACAGTCACTTTCGGAGGCCACACCTGAATCTAACTTCCACCTGTGCTTAGCAGACTCATGAGTCTGTCTCCATCAGGGAAGCCGCACTTCAGAGCGCCTGGTCCAGTCTGGTTTCTGAGTGTGTGCACGCTGCTCTTTGCACTGCAGTTTTCCCTGGCGCCAGTAAGTGAAACTGTTGGGATTTAGTCGCTGGTAGTCCTTAATTTGCATTGCACTGACTTGGAAGGCACACATCCAAGGGTGCTGGCACTACCTTAAAAAAAATCCTGAGTTTGATCCCACCAACATCAGTTCCATGCTTTCAAACTGAAGTGGTGTCAGCATGCCTGCGCTCAGTCTACCCCGGTACCGGTGGAAAACACAGCTGGGTCATTTCATGTTATTGCACTGAACATTTTGCTTCGTACATTTCACTTCCTTCTCATTCTCTCCACTTTTCTTCCTCGCTTTGCTTCCAGGCTGTCCCCCTGAAACCCTGCATTACCCTTCCACTTGGCCTCATGCTCATGCAAGCTGTCCTCTGCCTTATTTTCCCCACAGTTCGATGTTCCCTTGTACAATCTGCATCAGCTGGTCTATACCTGCCTTAGGCCTCCAGGCACTTCTGCCAGCACAATTTTTGAAAATTTTGTCGATGTTTCCGTCTAGTTACCCAGCTGATCCACTCACCACACAAATTTCCTGTGTCTTTTCTTAGCTGGTCACATCTCCGAGCATGAAGGGAAAAGAAATGATTGCTGCAAGGCACAGGGGTCAGTGTGTTTAGTTGGTCCTCTTCCACCCTGCTCTAACAGCCTGAATATTGGCCCTTGACCATGGTAACATCTGCCTATTTCTAAAGCTGAGTATATCATGGGAAGACATGGAAATCTGGATATACTAGATTTTTAAATGCTGGGTTTTTTATTCTGGTGAATCAACATATTTTTTTCCTTGAGCACTACCATTCTAGAACCACAATAACCCATCAAAAAATAATTTTTTAAACCTGTAAATTACAGCAAAAATGTGACCAGAATTGTTACCCACCATTACTGCTTCCACACGAATTGCAGAGCAGGGATACTTGTGTCAGCAGATGCAAGACCTGCGCAGCACCACATCTGCCAAATCACTGGGCAAGCAGTGCCCTTCTTTAGCAATTTGGAACTGTCAAGGGATGCTCTGATGGAGTGTGCAGGCGTCATGTGGTCTCTGCATAACTAGACCTGCCATAGAGGATCTGCAGCCCTCGGCTGATGGTTGCTTAAGGAAGTGCTGCCTGCACCTGCAGTGTGGTGATGCCTAAGAGATCCATCTGGTTGTAAGCCTAAAGGCAGTTCTGGAGAGGAGTCTGATGTTGGTTTCCAGTCTTCACCACTGAAGCTGATGGTATCCCCTGAGCTTCAGTGTTTAAATGGCTGCTTAAGTATTTTATTATACTTCTCTGCATCTTTCAGTAAAATAGATCTGAGACTCTTGGACTCCCTTGAAGATCCCAGCCTTTGGCTATGTGGTCCTGAAGCTCTCTCCTGTTGATAGAAGTCAACATCATTAATGTTACAGAATTCGGTGGAGATGCAGTTGCTGTAAATGAGCAAGGGAAGTCAGCGTGGGATAAAGATTTAAGGCGAATTTGCTCATTTCAAAACAAGTGATAGACTGCTGCATCTCTGGGATCGTGCCATCCCAGGGTACAGTAAAGACTGACTCTGCAGAAGTACCCATGATGGATGATAATGAATGCTTCTTTGCATAAGATTTTCATTTTCTAGAGAGAAACATTTATTATCGGTGAGTGATAGTGTGGTCTTTGACTTTTCATCTGCTATTTCCTAATCCACTGATAAATCTTAACTATTCAAATTCTAGTTGTTCTTAATTATCTAAGTGATCCTTTTCAAAGATGACTGGCATTTGGACAGCTGGGCAGCCTGGCCCACCAGATCTGCTTGAAGTCTGGTCTAAGCGGAAAAGCAAAAGAAAAAGAGAAGGCAGAACTGATGCAACCTGCCAGCTCTTGGAAGGAATATACTGGCTTCCAGGTGACTCGGAGAGTTGCTTCCTTTGGACCCTGACACAAATGCCTCCTTTGCTTTTTTGTTCCAGTCTCCTGGGGTTAGCTGGCTTGGCTGAGATCAGCTTGATTCCCACAAGATGCAGTGTTGAGCCAGGGCAGGTTCTTGGATGTTTGAGTGAGGGAACTTGGCCCTGGCCTGTGTCTAAAGACTATCTTTTCCAAAGAGGTTTTTGTTGCTGCTCCAAAGGTACTGTGCTGCAGGTCAGGAAATGAAGAGGGGGGGGGGGGGGAAAAAAAAAGAAAGAAAAAAACGCCACAACCCACTGAATCATAATCTTTAAATCATGAGATTTGGAAAACAAACAAAATGTCATTAAGAATTTTTATTCTGTCGTTTGACTTTTAATCTTCTTACTCTCACGTGTGAGATTATTCTTCCTTTTAAAATTAACCTTAACTGCACGCTCCTCTGATGGAGACTAGGATAATCCTTTCTGAGGAGAGTTACAGTGCATTAATTGCTTGTCTTGACTCTTTTCCTTCCTTTTTTTCCCAATTCACCCTACCTTTTTTGTTGTGCAGAGACCTGCACTGGAGCTACAAAATGTGTCTGGAGAAAATGATAGAAAAAAAACAAATATAAGTACTCACATAATATATTTTCTGATTATTTTTCAATTAAAAAATATCTTGGTTGCAAAGACCTTATACTTAAGAGTGTAACTGCATCATCAACCACTTTCTAATTGCTAGAAAAAAGCATTAGCCCAAACAGAGCTTTCTGTAACTTAGTGTTATAATTAGATTTAGAATCTTTCAATGTATCTTAAAAAATATTTCTCACACATTCAAAGCACTTAAAATAATTTAAAATCATTCTCATTTCTTTATACAATTTCTGTCAACTGCATGGTGATATAAATTATTCAGTAATTACAATAAATATAAGCTTAATATACATATATATCATTGTAATTAACTGTCCAAATAACTAGAAGTAATATATTTTTCTTTTAATTCTCTTTTGATTTCATGACTTCAAGAGTTGTCCTTTGCTTGAGATCCTACATCTCTCCCACAGTTTATCCCTACCAGTAGACAGCACCTAATTTATATGCTCTGAATTAATGTCGGGCACCTAATGACAGCACCTAATTTATATGCTCTGAATTAACGTCGGGTGCACAGTCAGCCAGTTTTGCTTGAATTGTACTGCTGCCTGCAGTACTGCAGCCCTTAAATCAGGTGTCTTCACCCGGGCTGTGGCTCATGAAGCCTGAAGCACCTCTCCACCTCCCAGCTAGGGCTGGGAGGTGGTGCTGGATGTAGGCTGCTCAGGAGCTCCCATAGGCGTGAAACCCCATAGCAGTGGGTTTAAGATGGTTCTGGACCACCATACCCATGCTGGGATGGTGGATCCATGTTGACTTTTGTACCTACTATGAACAGGAGCAGTTGGAGAGCCTGGCGGTGAAGAAAAGAGTGAGATGACGGCCTCTGCAGAGCAACCCGAACAAGAGGTATGAGGTGAATGCACACCAGGAAATGGGCATCTCCAGCCCTTCACCTGTCTGGGCTGCAGTGTCCAGCTCCAGCACATCTGTCTGAGATAGCCCGTATCAGTATCAACCTTTGTTTAATAGAAAAAAAGTGAGGTAGCCAAATACCCTTTGGGCACACTGGTTATTAACTCTTATTCCTTGGTCTGTGTCACCTGGTCTTGTTTTCTGTTTTGCGATTACGGAAAAAAATCCCATTCATAGAGCTTGGGATTTTTATTTACCCTGCAATCAGTGTGTTCCTGCCTCCCTCTTCTAATGTCTCCCCATGACTCTGTTTAGGAACTGGGATGCTAGTACACTCTTTGCTTAGCCTTTAAACTTCCCTTTTAACTGGAAGGAAGAGTACTTGGGTGGTGATAAGACCACCCAACTACCCTCTCTGTTCTTGGAAAGTATTTCCTAAATATTGCTGCCAAGAAATATCAGCTGTCCTCTGCTTGAATGAAATGCACCCTGGGAGCTTTGTGGTGTGTTGGGGATGTCTCAACACAAACTGTACGATGCTTGCCTGTTTGTGATGGCCATGCTCAAGCGCTCGGGGCTGCCTGTGAAGCTGCAGGCAGGGTCCTGCCTGGGAGACCTCAAACACAAACTGAGGTGGGAGCTGAGGGCTGCCCCTGCGGGGGGAGAATTTGCAGCCGGGAGAGTAGAGGGGTGATGTTGGTGGGGCAGCACAAGACCAGGGAGCAAATCAGAGGAGTGAAGATGTATCAGAAAAACAATTGTAATGTTAAATCCATCAGAGGCTGCTGGTTTGGTTTTTTTTTTTTGTTTTTTTTTTGTTTTTTTTTTTTTTAATTTGATGGGAGGGGGAAGGACCGGGGTTTCCTGATACTTTTGTTTAACTGACCAAAGAGCTCATGTTAACATTCACTTTTTAGAATACAGCATCGGCCTGCGTGTAAAATGAGCTTTGAAGTGCAGGGCTGACAAACCCCAGGGGAAAGCATGTCTTTTATTAGCAACTTCCAGTACACTTCTGGAACTTTATTCTAATGTTTAGTGAAAATGTTTTCTGTGTTAGCAAAAAGAATCGCTGGGCTGAGACATCCACTGGCCATGGCAGGGGGCTTCAGTGCCCATTTGCCTTCCTGCTCCCCCCCTGCACAGCACCTTGAACCCACAGGTGGGGTGGGAGAAGGACCAGCCTGCGATGACAGTCACTGCCGAGGCTCCATGAACAAGTTGCATTGTAGCTATTTCTGTTGTAGACTAGTGACATGGCAGTTGCTTTGGTTTTGGGATTTTTTTTGTTTTGTCTTTTTTTTGGTTGTTTTTAGGTTTTTTTTTTAGTGTTGAGGTGACTTAGGGCCCAAGGTTGCTCTTGGATTTCAGTGGCACACTGGGTTCTGGTTCTTCAAAAGGGGCTTAGGTGCTTTTAGAAAATATTTTAACAAAGAAGCCACATTAGTGTGTTATACACATATACCTCTGCAGATTGGTTTTAAATATATTTATATAATACAGCAGGTGGACCCATTCTTTCCTGTCTTTTATCTGCCTTGCACAAATGGAGATTCATCTGGGAGATACCAGCCTGCAGCTCTCTTCTCCTTCTCCTTCCAGCAGTGCTATGCATTCTTGCTCCCACGTGCTTCCTTTGCTTGACAGGGCCCCAAAATACATCCAGTACACTGATGGTACTGTGCTGAGCACAAGTGGTTAGAGGAAAGCCCCCATCTCCTGCAGATGGTTATCCCTGTATGTAGGGCTGGAAGTTGTAGACTGCTAGAGAAGGGTCACAGACGTTGATGTTTTGGGTCTTCAAATCAAATCCTGCTGAGGGTGACAGCGATATGACAAGAACTACACATCACGGTCATTCTCACTATGAAGCCATGGGCTAGTCTCCAAGGTGTTGGTAGGTGTTGGTATCATAACGTTCTCCCCAGTGATGGTGTGGGTCTGAAATTTTGTCAATAATTGCAATAAAAAAGCCATTGATTGAATAAGCAATAGTAATCTGACTTCCATAAGAGAAGAAAGAAAGCAAGCATGCTGTCTTGATGGCTCTGGGGAAGCTGTACCACTGGGAACAGCGCAGTATAAATAGAGAAGCCTTCTCCTCCATGACTGTCCAAATCACCCCTTCCCTGTAGCTCCCTTTCTTGCCGTATGGCTCAGTCCCTCTGCTGCTGTAGTGGGATCTGTCCACTCTTTCTGAAACATGAATAATTTGCTGTAATCCTTCCCTATCATTAAACTTCTAAAATGTAAGGAATTTGCGTATAAACTGGAAGTGGTCCCTGCCAGCCTGCGGTTATGATGGTAAAGGAAGAACCAGACGCCTGGATGAAAGGCAGTGGTGGACCACAACAGTATGCCTGATCTTGCTGGTGAGGCAGAGGCCAGCAGTGTAGCCGGTTTGGCTCTAGCTGGCATCTCTGTATCTAAAGTGAAAACAGTGTAAGGAACAAGCGTGTTTGCCGAGAGCCAGGACAGGGTGAACGGTATAGATTTCTACCAGCCAGTGTTCAGTTAAAGTCCATGGGACCTCCACAAAGCAAATAGCCAGAGCAAGCAGCAGATGTGGGACCTTCTTGTCTTTCTGAGATGATCCCCCGAATAAACAAGACATAACCTCAGCTCTCAGGAGTACTTGGACCAAACACTGATATTTCCATCCACAGCCCTGGACCTCACTAGCTAATTGCTCTCCTTGCAAGGGTCTCGCAGCTTCACAAAATTAGGCACAACTTCATAAATGTTTATTACAGACATTCTTATCTTAAGATCATGGCAGGTTAAATGACTTGTCTAAGGCTAGAGAAAGAGGTCAGTATCAATGCTGTGATTAGACTTTCGCAGTTCTTGGCTTTAAGATTTGGGGATCTGAGAATGGCTGATACAGAATGAAATACGAGCATCCTGAATTTTTTATGTTGCAGTTCAAGTATATTTGGGCTAGATTCATCAAAGGAATAACCAGGAGAGATATTTTTCATTTGTAGAATCTTAATGAATATATGACATTGTTATTCATTATTTATCTGCTTTCACATTTTAATTAATAGTTCTACTGGCCATTTCTGATTTTTTTTATATTTATAGAAAGCCATCACTTCAAAAATATTGAATCATGCTGCTGTTACCTTTCATAAAATTTCCTTAATATTAGGATGGATTGAATTTTGCTATGACTTTTAAGTACATAAATGAAGGACAAGAATGTCATATATTTTTCTATTCCTTTGAGTCCTGTCAAAAGTTTGTGGGTTTCCTTCCCCCAAAAGCTTTTACAATGCAGCTGACATAAATTATCCAAGGAAGCTGGTGTCTCTTGTGCGGAAAGGAACCACTAGAGGACACCACCAGATGACTCATGAAGCAAACAGGCACAGCCATAAACAGAGAAAGTGTGAAAACAGAGTAGGGATGGGGAAACGCTGTTTCCTCCCATTCCCTGGGGATGGATGGATAGATCTAATCCAGCACCTCCTTATTGCCAGCCAGCAGACATGGGCGGGGAACACACCAATCCTTGCAACGCCTCTTCGTTCTTATTTCTCATGGTGCTAGATCAGATCTGCCTAGAGGAGCTTCCCTAGAAGCTCTGCAGAGCTGCTTTCACTGACCTGGAGAAGCTCCAGGACCCTACTGCAGGGTAGGTGTGTGGATGAGGTGACATTTCGCACCATGTGAGCCCTTGGCACTCCTTCAGTACTGAACTTCAGATTTATGCAGGGGACTCTTTCCAGCATGACCAGCATGGATTTGTAGAGCAGCAGGGACATGTTGCACCAGCCTCCCGTCCCCTCAGAGAGCTTACCCAGGACAGGATGGAGGAAAAAAGCTCTTGATCTTCTGAAACTAGTGGAAAAGATGATGGAAGTGTAAAGTGGACGTCTCCCTTGCAAGTCCCCCTTAAAAGAAGTGGTTTCAAGAGCTGCAAAAGGTTTAGAAAACTTTCAAACAACAGATTTAAAGGCAGGATAATGATAACAGTGAAGCAATTAGGGCTGGGAGATGACACAAGTGTGAACATTTTCCCTGTACAAAACTGATACCCAAGCCAGGTACAAGGATTTCTTCCACTTGTGAAAAAATAACAACAAATCATTTTAAGAATTTTTAAAAATATTCAAGGACAAATATCTGTGACAGTATTAGAACATAAGGAAGCATCTGCAGAAGAATCAGATCCTAAAGCTTTATTCTTGGGCTCTTGGCTGTAAATCAAAAGTCTTTAGAGCAGCGAGTTCATTGTCATTTCACAAGGCCCTGCAATCCTAAACGCAAAGTCCCATGAAGCCCAACTGAAAAAGCTGCCTCTCTTCCATGTGGCTTTCACCTCCGTGCGGTGCTTGTGGATGTCAGAGGAGCAGCGAGCACTGAGACATTCTTAAAGGTCTTTTAATCCCACAAAAATTATGTAAGCAATGTGAAATCTCAGCTCTGCTGAAGATGACGGCAAGGCTCCGTTGATTGCTTCAGTTGCAACAGTTTGTGTTTGGCCTTTGACTTCCCTGCATTATTCTCTATATTGATACTGCTAAACCCCCAAAAGCCAGGGATTTCAGGGAATGGAAAGGCATCTAGCAAAATGCTCCACTTATCTCTAAAATGCGTTTTTAAATGGCTTTGAGTTTGCTTCTGAAAAGCAAAATCACATACACACAAATGTACCTGCCCATGAAGGCTGTTCTTGATGTGAGAAGCTTTGCCTGTGAGGGGCAGGGCTGTGCCAAGCCTGAGGGCATTTTTCCAAATAATTTTAACCAAATCCACCCATATTTGTTTCTCAACATTTCCCTCAAGATGGCAAAAAAACCCCAAACATATAATACTGTTATTGATTGCACCCTTTTGTTAAAAATGATAATCCAAAAGGTTATTTTTTGTTGTTAAACTTCCAGTATTTTTCAGGCCTAAAGTTGAATGTACAACAGAAGATTTAAAAAACAACAATACTTGAGATTTCCAAGGTGGAACTTTCCCACTCTCTCTTTTAATTAACACTTTTAATTAATGATTTCAAAAATTTGAAACCTTTTCTATTCCTTATTGGAATGAAAAGTGTTTGGAGAACATTTAGGTGGATTCCTAATGGATCTGCTGGAACAGTGTGGATTAAAAAAAAAAATATATGTATTCCTTTCCTCATTCTCAGTAGAAGGTGAAATGTATTTTTTTCCTGGTTGCATCATAGACGAGGAGTCCCCTCAGTAAATACTTCCTCCACTAATGCTCACATCTCCAGCGTGCTTTATGCAGATTAAAAGTTGGGCTGGCCAAAAGAGATTAACACAAAACTGTCTTTAATGGAAAACTGGGGGTGGTGTTACCTTTCTCTGAGGCTGGTGTTTGCTTTCAGTGGGAACTATCCTGCCTTTCCTTAACTCAAATCAGAAGTAGCATAAAGCACATCCTTCAGACCTAGGCTTCAGAGGAGCAGCAATAACTTCCCCCCGAGGCTGGTGAGTGGCATCTTGCTCTGCAGGTATAAAATCTTCACAAATACAATTTATTTCCTGGAGAAGCAGAGCATTGCCTGCTTACTGTGGGTATTTTCAGACCCAGAGCAGCATCTCTGCTTACACTCCCACCGGGGCAAGTGCAAAACCAGCCTTGGCACGGTCCCTGTCCCATGGAGGTTACATTGCATTGAGCTTTTTCTTAACCGAGCGTTTTTTAGTCGAGCTTTTCCCTTTTTTTTTAAAACTAACCCGTGCTCATGTCTCTCTCTACCTGTCTTGCTTTTGCAGACTGAGCTCAGCTCAGGCAGATGGCAACCCCAGCTTGCGCCTGAGCCGGAGCTGCGATTTTCCGAGCGGCTCGTTCTGCTCTGTCCTTCCGTGAGCCAGTCACCAGAGGGGGACAAAGCCCCACGCACGGCAAGCGCGGAGTTCCACTCCTTCCCCCACCGAAAGGCTCCTTCCCAAGTGCGTGTCAGGCTGGGAGATGCGTTTTGGGGTCGCAGGTCCCCAGCTGCACCGCTGGGTGCCCTCAGCCCCGGCGCTGGGGTGAGGCTGGTGGCAGGCTGGAGGTACACCGTGGGGACCAGCCTGGTCTTCCTTTGCTGTTGCATGGCACCACTACCCCTTTAGCCTGGAAAAGGTGTGTGTGCTTTTAACAAAAAATCAGCACCAGCCCTTAAAACAACTGTAGATTAGCTGGGGGTAAAGTAGAAGACTGAGCTCATATTGCAAACTCAGTTTTAGAACTGTTTGGTTTTTCCTGTCTTTCATTGCAACAAAAATGCTGTTTAAAAATTACTGTTCATATGTATAAAGATATCTGCTCCCCCCAGGTTTTGATCTGATTCACTGAAAACTGGAACACAGCTGATGCCCAAGTATTTAAGTTAGCACCACCCATCCAGGAGAAAAATTTGCAACCTATGGCACTGAAAATGAGAGGAGAAGTAAATTTGATGAGTATTTGGCTTTTTCAATAGCTAGCTATGCCTGATTGGAACCTGTTTTTTTTACACAATTATTTGTGTGAGATTGAATTTCGTTTCCAACAGAAAATATGAAATCTGTCACCTGCACACTTGCTGTAAGCTGGTCGTGGGCTGGAGGATGCTCCAGCAGTGGTGCTGGTGGGTACCGGCAGTAGCCGTCGGCCCTGAGTCAGGGTGTGTGCACAGGTACCTGTGTCCTCCTGTCCCACTGCCATGTGTGTCCCTTAAGATGTGGGTCACCCATGTGGCAGGACTCAGCTCCTTCCCAAAAAGCATGGAGATGACAAAGCAGGTCCCCTGCACTGAGGACCCGCTGCTGTTCTTGATGGTATGTCCCACGGGCTGCAAGCCTGGATTTGGCTGCTTGGCCAGCCAAGCCTCATAGAGCGAAATCTGTGAGACCTTAAGACATATAAATAATATTTGTCCTGAGTCCGTTTCCTCAGTGCTGGACAGCTTGCTGCTGAACGGAGTGGGTTTTTTTTTCTCCAGGTCCTCAGAGTCAGACCCTCGCCTGGATCCAGCTGTCCCTGGTAATTAAATTTTAATGCCTCAAGCTTGAAGTGAAGCATGTTAGCAGTCCTGGCGTGGTCACCCGCAGGCTTTGAAGCTCCCCAGCTGCCACCAAGGATGGCGGGGGACAGTCCCACCTCTATGGGTGCAACCACTGTGCTCGGTCCCAGCTGAACCTATGCAGCAGTTGTCCATTGATTTAGGGAATCAAGGAGTTTTCTCCTGTGCAGACAGGAGGGACTGGAAAGCTAATGAGGGTTTATTCTGGTGGATCTGAAGAATGCATTAAATATTCTCGAGGCAGCCATGAAGCGGTGCCCACGACGCTGTTTGGACCTTTGCTGCCTGCAAGGTGGCACCCACTGATGTGGTCCCGGTGTCAAGGATGGGGTACAGGGCATGGAGCTCCCCACAGCCCGCCCTGAGCAGCAGCATCCCACAGACCTGGAGCAGGTCCCCGGGGTCACAGCCGGGGCAAGTCACGAGCCGGAGGGTCTCCTTTGCTGCAGCGGAATGAGGAGTTTAAGATGGAAGAGGTGACTAGAAAACCAACCGTGCTGATATGCAAGACTCTCTTCCTCCTCCTTAAACCGTTTCATTGTAATTACTGTGCAAACAGAAGGCCCGGGTAATTATTATGTGGTTTTGTGGGTGTAAATTTAAGATGTCGTTCCCGTGCAGCTACACTGCGAGGGAAGACTTTTTCCTTTGAGTTTTTCTCCTTAACTCTCTGCTTTCAGTTTCTCTGTGGGTTCAGTATAGCTAGTTAATAGTCACCTGAGTGGGAAATAGCTCTGAACTCTGATCAGTAGCAGGGACTGGCACTGCCGTGAGGCAAACCTGGTTTACAGGAGGATCTGGGGAGAAGCAGCAAATGTTTTTGCAGGTGCAGACTGTGACCCAGCCCAAAACACAGGGTGAGAGATGCGAAGTGCAGTTAGTAGGTCTCACAAGGCTTCTGAGACCCTTCTTGTTCCCACCCAACCCATAGCGGTTAAAGAGATCCAAGGGGACACTCAAGCTAACAAATCCCGTGTTTAAGTGCTGGGGGTTTATACAAGGATCCTGAGGGAGGGCAGCATTGGGTTTCACTTCTCCAGAGCTCTGTCAGCCAGAGCTTATTGAGCTGAAGCACCAGTCTCTCTCTCTCAAGTTAGCACAGAACAATGGTGCAAATGTATCTTAGGGACACTCTTTTGCATTTTTATTTCTGACTTTACCATATTGCACAAAAAGCCATGAAGCTCAGCTCATATTAATTTATTTATTGTAAGAGAAGTTTCCTTGGAATTAGAGCAGCTTCCTCTTTTGGCTGGTCATAATAATCTGCATTTTGTCACCATCCTGTCTGTTCAGCACTAAGCACAAAAACAAATCGGCGCAGATGTGGCTTGTTGAAACAATCCCACAGCTCAGGAAGAAAGAGGTGGTTATAAACAACTTCGAATGTATGTGTGCTTATGTGTCTGTGTGTAATGCAGTCAAACAAACCTCCGCTGCTATTTGAGCTGCAGAACAGATGATTTGGAACAGGCTCTCAGGGAAGTTATAAACTGTTTCCTGTCACCTGTGCCGCCGTCTCGTTCTGCTGTTCCGCTCCTTCCTATTGCATTTATTTCCTTCCTCCTTCCTTTTCCCTATATGAAAGCAAAGCTGAAAGTGCTTGTGCTGAAGGCACCTGTAGTTATGCCCTGCTCAGAGTGTTTTTAGGAGAATCCCCCAGGTTTGGGCTGCCCACCTCTCACAAATAAACTAGCCAACAAAGCCTATTGCTGAGCAGCTGATTTTCTGCTGGTTGGATAAAGATGCTGTCTGAAGCAGCTTCATCTTTTCAGTTTATCTTTTATTTCCCACAAGTATACTCCACAGCATAATGTGTCCTGCTGAGAATTAAACCTCTCGGTGCCTTTGGACTTACATCCACTGCAATAGGTGATGTTTTATTCGAAGTCCCACATCATCCAAAATCTGTCAGGCTTGTCCTTCCTGTGCACGCCCCCTCCGAGGTCCGTGCAGAAAGCTGGAGGTGTATTTTTGTGCCCACAAAGACCTAGGTGTCCTCTGGAGTGTCAAAGGGGCCTTGATTTGCTCTTGGCATGTGTGTAAGCACAATGCCTCCTGCATTTTGAAGGACTCACTGTGGAAATTATTAGGTCGAGTAGGTTTGGGGACAATAAAGGTAGAAGGGGTTACGCTTTTCTCTCTTGTTTTCCTTCTTGAAGTCCACCAGACCCATTTTATCTTTGGATCATGGGGGAGATGAGTGGAAAATTAAGATATATAATAGAAAGACCCAGGTCTTCATATTTCCAACAACGTAAGAAATTTTATTGTACTGAAGCTTTCCATACTATCCCCGCAGGGCTTGGGGATGCTCTGTGTGCCTTGCTACTACAATACTACTTCAGCTGGTGGTGCTTTGACCAGAGGGGAAGGGTGTTTTTAAAATGTGATGATGTCATGCCTAAACCTTGCCTTGTGGCAACAAGGCCCAGGTGATTTTTGACTTTGTGTAGGTACTTTGCGTCAGTCCAGGCTACTTTTCTCAGTGTAAAAGTGCATCGTGCTGCCAGCTGAGACAAGCATAGGCATCCTTTCTTACAGAAAACACGGATCAGGAGGGGAACATGCTGAGGATCTACAAAGCCCGATCAGTCAAACCAAAGTCCACTTGTGGTCACTACTTTAGTGTGAGTGGAAAGACAACATGTCCCGTGTGCATCCTGCTGTCCCTCGGGGCGACGCTGCTGGGACAGGATTTACCAATGCAGCCCAGCAGAAGGGGAGCTCTTGCAAGATTCGTTGTGTGCCGATGTGGAAATGATACTCGGTCAACAGTGACCTGCACTTTAGTGACTTACATCTGTGCCAGGTACGTGGGGGGAGGGGAACCCCCAAATTATTTACTTAAGAATGAGAAAATTGCTCTCAACAAGTTATTACGAAGAAAAGATTCAGAAGTGTGATGACAGTATCTGATTTGATAATGTGATATGATAAATTATTTTCTTTTCCCAGGAAAGTGTGTGAGATTTGAAATCAGAAGGAAGAGCTAGAATCTGGACATTTTTGCTAACCAGTCAATTAATTTTGTTTACTTGAACAGAATTAATGTTTTCCTGCAATTTTAAAAAAAAATAGTTCATCTAAATTTGAGCATTTCTTATTTGAACTTTAAAAATATCTTTCTGACCTTCTTTTTTTTTAAATCAAGAAAACATATGAAAGTGACTTTCATCTGCTCAGCTTCCATTTAATGGATGTGTATTTTTCGAAGGGGTGAATACATCAAAATTTTCTAATGAGCTCCATGGATTGGACATGGCCAAGAAAAGCGCCTGGCTTAGGTCTCGCTTGTTTTAGTTTCTCCCATCTGTGGAATGAGTGGAGAAGCAATTTTATAGGTGACAGGATGAAATGGTGAAGAGAACATGTGAGGAAAAAAGAAGTCCCTTATACCTGATTTTTTTTTTTGACAGAGATCTAAAGAAAGCTCTCAACCGTGTACAACAGGATTACATCCTGTTAGTCTGACCACTCCTGGATTTTGATCTGCCCTGATATGTCTGGAAAAGTACTTGTAATGCTTAGATACTTCCATTATTTCCATAGTTTTGGGATTTCATTCTGGCTTGTTCTGGGTGAGAACTTCCGCAAGGTGTAGAGGTCGTCAGGAGTCTGGGCTGGGCTAATCTCTGGGGAGGGAAGCAGAAGCGCTCTGTGTTGTTTCTGTGTCTTTTAAATATAAGTTCAGACCTCTCTTGTTCAGTGCCTTGGAAAATAACTGATGACAAAGGAGATTTGGAGTTTGGATAAGATAAGAATTAAATTGAATATTTGTCCTGAACCAGCAATGCACTTGAACTATTCAGGAGATTCAAAGAGTTGTGCTTGTTTTTAAAATAGTTTTTCTGTTTTCTTCATCTCCTAAAATTCTCTGTGCTGATGTTGTACTTGAGCACTAAAACAGCTGATAGTCCCAAATACCATGGAGCAACAGTAAATTTCTCTTTAAAATTCCATAATGGTGAACTTTCCCATCCTTCTTTTGTCATGGCACAACACCACAGGAGTTACAAACATCACGTGTGACTCAAAGCCTTTGGAGATATTTTTGTAATTTGCCAAGAAAGGGATGACTCCACAGAGCTGCAAATTTCAGAGATGGACCCAAGCTGAAAAGTTCATATTGTCCCAACTCCTAAAAGCACTGAAGCTCAGCTTTAAGCATGTGCTTCCATTTGCCAGATTGCAGAAAGCACTTAAAGTCAGTATAATTAACCACATGCAAGTGCACTCCTGAACAGGAATTACATGCTGCAGTCCCAGGTCGGTATCTCTGAGCCTTCTTGCTTTGGTGAATTGCAGTTTATTCCTCTTGGGCCAAGGCCTAGTGCCTTCCTCCTTGGAGATGATTCCCATAATTCCTGTGTAATTAGATTAGCTCTAACTAGACCTACCCACAACATACAGAACGAATTGTTTCTAACCTCCCCAGATCCTATTGAAAATGATGCCTGTCGTCCCTCCACATGGGAGCTTGCACTCAGTAGAGATCACAGTGACAGAAAATAGCCTTTTTAAAATGAAGTTATATAGCATTAACAGTAGGACCAGTGAAGCTTAAGAGAAGAAGGTGTGCTAAATGATAAGGGGTGTCTGTGAGTATCTGTATCATGTGGGGCTCAGGCCGGTGGGCTCAGCATAGAGCCAGACTGCTGGGATTTGGAAGATGCCTTGCACCCTGGCACACACTTTGCTCCAGCTTTCCTGGTTTTGCGGTGAGCTTTTGAAATTCAATCAAAGTAATTTGTTTTTGCTTTTATTGTCTGTATCCAGTAAACTGGAGTCCAGAAACCAGGAGGTTCATCAGGAGGTTGGGGTAGATACAGAAATGGTTGGTTCTTCATTGACTCTTAATATTTATTTAGAAGGTGTTGTGTTTGATGCCAGCCGGCAACTAAGCACCGCACAACTGCTCGCTCGCTGCACCCCGGTGGGATGGGGGAGAGAATCGGAAGGGTAAATGTGAGAAAACTCATGAGTTGAGATTAAGACAGTTTCATAGGTAAAGCAAAACCCGCACACACAAGCAAAGCAAACCAAGGAATTCCTTCACTCCTTCCCATGGGCAGGCAGGTGTTCAGCCATCCCCAGGAAAGCAGGGCTCCATCACGCCTAACGGTGACTTGGGAAGACGAACGCCATCACTCCAAACGTCCCCCCCTTCCTTCTTCTTCCCCCAGCTCTATATGCTGAGCACAGCGCCATATGGTGTGGGATATCCCTTGGGTCAGTTGGGGTCAGCTGTCCCAGCTGTGTCCCCTCCCAGCTTCTTGTGCCCCCCAGGCTGCTCGCTGGTGGGGTGGGGTGAGAGGCAGAAAAGGCCTTGACTCTGTGTCAGCACTGCTCAGCAGTAACGAAAACATCCCTGTGTTATCAACACTGTTTCCAGCACAAATCCAAAATGTAGCCCCGTACTAGCTACTGTGAAGAAAATTAACTCTATCCCAGCCAAAACCAGCACAGAAGGCAGTAGAAAAAACACTGCTTTTTCTGACAAACCTGCCAATAAATTTGGTCGGTAGGCACCAATAATGAGCAGCATGGGGACATGACTGACAGATGATAGTCCTACATGTTTGTAAGCAACTCAAAATCCATTACGATGGGATCAAAATTAGGTTAGAGTCTAAGGAAGCATTGAATCAGGATATAAAGACTAGGATATCAGTTGTGATATGCTGCCTAGGAATCAGGTACACGAAAATGTGTCTTGCTCAGGTTGTATTTCTGGTTAGCACCGAGTGTGAAAATTAAAGAATTAGCATATTTGTGGCAAATAAAATATTATGCTTTCAAGCAAGTGACTGTCCCTATTTAATGCCCCGCTTTGTATTTAGAGTAGCTGCAGAGACGCATCCTATACATGCTCAGTAGAGCCAGCTGAGTTATATGTTTAGAATAATTCATCAGATAAATTCATATCCATGAATAATTTGCATTCAGATCATGACCTTTACCAAGCCGTGCTTTTTCTAGAGCTCAGAGCTTTCAGCCGATGCTGGGAAGAAACAAGAGGAGCACAGAGAAGCTTTCCTCCCACCTCCTTCGCTCCAGTAGCAGTCTTTATTTTGGGAGCAGGACAGGAAAGCCTCAGCCCAGGGGATGTTTCAAACTGGAAAGAAGGATTTTCTGAGTGTGTTGCTGGAGCTGGGGAAGCTGTGGTGTTTTAAGTACTGACAAGGAGTCGGGAACACGGTGGCCTTACTGTAGCGAGCCAAGCTGCGAGAGCTGTGTGCGGCCAGCAGTAAGTGTGTGTATCAAACCTTATCTTTGTTATCATGGACTCTCCTGAGTCACGCTTGCTTTCACTAACCATGGACTAAAAGCAGAAGTGCAGTCCCCAGATCTGAGCTGATGTGTAGCCACAGACACTGACTCACGTGTTTGAGCCCTGGGAGAGGTCAGACGAAAGGGAGCTGCTCCCTGAGCCTGCCCCCAGCTCAGGGAACTGCTGGTGGCTCTTGTCCCTAAGCCTGGCCTGCAGAGGTGAACCCATCCAAGCAGTGGGAAGTGCTGGAGTTGTGTTAACTTCTGTCTCACAGTTGCCGTACTCTGGGAAATGAGGCAGGGCAGCCTGTCCAGGTGATGTAGGTCCACATATGTTTATTCACTGAAACAGCTGGCTGCTTATCCCAGCACTAACCTGATGGGAAAAACACTAATGAAACAGCTCTCTGCTGATGGCAGCTCTCACTGTGTGAGCTGAACTCATTTTGCACACCTTAGTGCATTAGAGAGAAGAGGATGAAATTAAAATAGTGTCAGGACCACGGACAGAAGCTTAGAGAAACGCGGATTAGAGCTACAAGCGGTTGTAAGCCTTAGTAGGTTTCACTCATCGTGTCAAAAATTAATAGGAAATAAAATAGCCAGAAAGCAACTGGGCTGTGAAGTGTCAGGAGCAAGAACTGAGTCAGAGATTTCCATTTGGCAAATATTATATCTTAATATTAGATGAGTTTGGTGTTAGTGATTTTAAAAGTGAACTTTAGCATTTTTAATATGAAACATTTACATTCTCCCTCATTTGCTTTCAGCAGTTTCACTGAGCTTTGTACTGCTCTCACACAGAAACGTTTTATGAATTCTGCAATGTTCTTTATTTGCTTCTTGTGTTTAAGACGGTAAGTAAAATTTTGTATAACGCACTGCTGTGGGAGTGGGGTTCCCCTGCGGCACGTTCCTCAGGTCCTCTGGCTCATCTGGGTGAGGGAAAACTTCAGAGCCTACAAGTCTTGGCATTACTGTGGCAGGGGCCACAGTTTGTTTAGCTCAGGAGACCTTGGTTGTTTGATATACCAGGTCACCCAAGGAGCTGGTCCTCCTGTAAAAATGAGCAGGAAAACTCAGCCTTGGGGTTGGATTAGATGTAGGGTGTAGTCCTGACTTTGCTGTTTCCCCTCTGGATGAAAGCAATGCCTCAGTTTCCCTGTCTGTAAAAAAGGGCACTAGTGATGATGTCTCATTGTAAGAGTTTGCATAGTGGAAGAGAAGCTCAAAGCAAAAGAAGTTGTTCCATAGAAAATGTGTGTGAAGGAATATTGAAAGGGTTTCAGCATTCAGTACTGCATACAGTGAGGTTTATTTGATGTTTCAGCTTGTTTGTTCTTTCATCAGGCCGTTGAACAATAGCCAATGAATGGGGAAGACCTTATATATTTTTTACAGGATATTACTCTTCCTGTGCCCTTGAACCAATTAACTAGCAGCAGGTTTGTGGTGCAGAATGCAGCAACGTTGGATTCTTCCTGTTGGGGTTTTTATGACTGCTGCAAAAGCAAAAGCGTGACTGAACGGGGCTTTCATTATTTCGTTTATTTTTTTATTTATTTTAGGCTGCTAAAGAATTAACATGAATAATTTTCCCATTTCACCATCTGCTTTAGACTCCATCTCAAAGGGTTCCCAATGAGCATGGCACGCAAAACCCTTTAAAAATTATCCTCTCCATATTTCCCACACTCAGCAGTCTGCTAATGTGGCCAATAGATCTAGGTGATGGGCCTGCATGATTTAGAGAGGATCATTAGGGTTATGATGAGCTGTGCAACTGTCTTGTTTATTCACAGTTAGCAATTCCATCGCAATGCCCTTTGTCTCAGAAAGATTTTTGCATTTAAGCTTTTACAGACAGAGTAGTGCTAGAAACATTCATCTGATGAGACTTCCACCTTGGGCACAGGAGCACAAGCTGCTCCACTGCTTCCCATCTTATTTCCCTTGTGGGTTGGGCTGGAAACACTGAGGAGCTCTGGTGAGCTCTCCATAACTGACATGAGGGTACGTGCATGTCTCCCACTGGCATTCAAAGAGTTACTCGCAAAGAGTTTACATGTCTTGACTGTCAAGTCTGTCTCCATGCATTTCCCACTCCTCCTGTCTCTTGGGTCCAAGGTTTTTTGCTTTCAGTCTTTGCCTCCCAGGGTTAAACTCCACCAAAGCCTCTATTAAACATCCTTGCTGTGATGCCTCTCAGCACAGTGCACGAATGCCCACGAATGCCACTGTGAGGAGGAGGAGGAGGATGATTAGAAAGCTAAAGTATTTAACCTGCCTGTCAAACAAAATTATTCATGGTAGGTGAGTGGCTGAGCAGTATTTTGCAAGGTTCCCATGAATAATACATAGGATGGTCAGTCTTGGCACGGGAGTGTTACTCCAACTATAGAATAATTCACATGCCTGAAAGAAAAAAGGTGCATATCTTAATTTGTTCATTTTCTGTGAGGGATAGGAGCGAAGGGATCCTTCGACGGTCGAGCTTGAACGGTTGCAGCTCTGCCCATTGGGACCATGCGTCAGGTCTGACCATGGCTGCTGCCTGGGGCAGGGCAAGGGAGCACAGACACGCTCAGCTCTGCCCCGCGCAGACCTGATGGGGTCTGAGTCATTGCGCATCCCCCGGCTGTGCCGGCGCGTCGGCGTGTGACTATGCCCGCAGTAATGTGTGCAGATAGATTTATTAGTGTGGGTAAAGTTGGATCGTAATGAGGTTACACGGCTCTGGGACTGCACCTAACTCATCTCCTGGCATCGTGGGACCAGGGAGGAGATAAATGTGCGGCTACCCTCATCTCTTCCCTCTAGATTTTGTTTGCAGTTCAAAAGACAGATGGACAGCCATGTACACAAATATACTCAGACTTCTCCCTGAAGAATGATGTCATTCTAGTTTTTTTTACATTCAGGGTAAAATATTATAATGGCACCATTTCCTTCCTTCAAGCAAGAAAATAGTTGAGCAGATCTTCTATTCTTATGAAAAGCCTGTGAATCTATTACTTTGCTGGGAATTGGATATTTTTTTTCTTGAAAGGGGCTGCTTTCTTCACCTAAAAAAAAAAATCATATTTTGGCTGAAATACAATTTTTACCGTGTTTTGTAATAGAATGCATAAAGGACTCTGGATATTTTCAATGTTGATTATATATAGAAAGTCTTAGCTTTATATTTTGAACTACTGGCATCATATAAATTAAAACAAACAAACAAACAAAAACGCTCCAGCTTTTTATTTTTATAAACTTTTCTTTTTACTTGCCCTTTCGTCAGTGAACCTGCATTGGCTTTTTACTCACCCCGTCAATCCACGTGATAATAAAAGTGGATACAAGTATGCCTGAAAACTGCATCATCCGGCACCTCACAAACACACACACACATCCCTCATGCTCATTTTGATTACTGATTTGTTAATGCTAACATAAACAAGTCGCAAAAACCTTGATGCAAACTGTAAGTCAAAGAGAGTCTGTCCATTGACTTATTGGACTTTGGCTCAAGCATTAGATGCACAGAAACAAAAGAGATTGAGACACACGGCTGATCTGGAGAGTTCCCATTTACAGTAGCCATCTATAAGAGGCAGCAGAAGGCTGTGGTGGCCAGACAGGTAAATAGAGTGGGTGGCTGGTATGGCTTTAACATATGGCCACAAGGGCATTGGAGTGAGGCCTTTAATTTCACATTAGGATTCTTCTCGTATTTGTTAGATAGAACAATATTAACCTTTTGAATTTATTTAGAAACTCATTAGTGCTTTTTGTATAGTCCATTCTTTTCCTGATTAGCTCTCCTCATTACAATTCAAATTTCTTTCTGCTACATTTACCACATTGTCCTTCTTTCTCTCATCTCTATTGTTGCTCGGCTTAATTTATTAAAGCAATGAAAAAGGAAGGGGGGGACCGGTTGACATAGCAGCCTTCCCAGTCTTTGGTGCTCAGGGAGGAAGAAAGAAGAGGGGAGACACCTGTGAGCCTGCCTCTTCCCCCCGGCAAGGTGCCCAGGGTGGGCAGAGCATGGTGGCAGCAGTTTCTATACAAGCACTTGATGCAAGCACGGCTCATAGTGGCAGCATCAGATAAAAGACCTTCTGGATCTGCCTTAGTTTGTGCCCAAAGCTGCCAGCAAGGCACTGAAGTGCTCGGTGAAGGCAGCTGCCTTCACACGTGCCTGCAGTGACCCTCGCTTGCTGTGTTGCTTTAGCTTGCGGAGGCTTGACTTTCCTGCTTTCTCATTTCAGTTGTTGCTCAATCTCAGAGTTTTTTAAATGGAATTCACCCTGAAAGTTCAGCGTCCTCATCATGTCCTGGAAACGTATGCAACTAATCCCCCTGACTCCTCTGGCATCCTGTTTCGAAGGCTATTTGAAAAACTATGTGTATGCCTTTAGTAGCGTTTCTTTTGTGTACTTTCCCTTAGTATCAAGATGGAAGTTTGGGAGTTGCCGTAATTGCTCTTGACTTCACACTTCTCTGGTGGAATATGAATTGACACTTTGGTCAGGTTTTTTTTTAGTAAGAGACCTGATCCTGCCCCTATTTTGGGGGACTTGGAATGGGGAGATGCTAAGCTTCAGATATACATTTAGACATTTGCTGCCCTGCTTTGCAAAATATTTTCTGTTAGGAACATGGAATTTTTGCTTGTTTTTTTTCTTTTAGTATGGCGCTTGTTTCTCAGGAGCGATGCTGCTATATCCCATGTGCTTGTGATTAAAGATGCATATGCTCTTGACAAGAGATGATTAAATACAGCCAGATGATTGTAACCGTCCCAGTCTTTGTGGTTGTCTGATTATTGGTGTATTTGAACATCTCACAAATGTGAATGAATGTGTTTTTGCAGCAGCTATCGTAAAACAGGGAAGTGCCAGAGCATTTTATTTGAGGCACAGAGGGATTAACTCACTCGGCAAAGGTTATAGAGAGAGTTTTTGGCAGAGCCACAAAAAGAATCTAAATTTCTGAGTTTCTACTCCAACGCCTTAATCATAAAGTAATCTTTTCTCTGAATTCTTTTCTGTCTGTGGTAATTATAGTTTTGGCTGGTTTTATGCCCTTTATAAAAACCTGTCTTTCATACATCTTGTGAAACTAAAAAAAAGAAGATAAAACAATCATAATTTTCCAAGTGTATAATTCTGGACTCCAGCAGAGGCCTAAAACAAGTAAGGTAATTATTCCACTCAGTTCAGCACCATTTGGAGAATTAGGCTATTTTGTGAATTATAGTTTTAAAATAAGACACATGAACTAGAAAAAGTTCAATGAGCAAAATGTAAAATAAAATAAAGCTTGCAAATATCAGCTGAAAGAGAAAATGAGCCGGCCATAAGCCTTTGGCGTGAAGGTGATTGGAGGAAGACAGGAAAGATCAATGATGTTGAGGGAAGGTTAAAAAAAACAAAAAGAAAGTTTTTATTATTTCCTTTAGGTTATGGGGAAAATGCCAGGACATACTTTCAGGGCTAAATTAATTCCTGGTGCAAGCTAAAGAAAAAAAGACTTTCCCCAAGGATGTGGGCAATCACAGGAGAGGTCAGTCGGGGGAAGCTGCCAAGAGGAGGTGGAGCCAGCATTAGTAGAGTTGTTAAAGTCTAGACTAGACGTGCATTTGTTAGTGATGGTTAATTAACTTGTTCCTGGCAATCAGCCACTGGGGCAGGAGGTGGACTTGACTTGCAAGTTGTGATTGCCAAGAAAGTCACCCACAGTTGCCTGTGATCTTGTGGCTTTCTGATTTTCACCTTGGTCTTGTGTTCCCCTGTAAATGTTTTTTTGTGTGTCCCGTCCCACCGCTGCCTCCCCCCCGGTTCTTTGTTTCATATAACACCATTTTCATGCTTATTGCTACTGATGTGATTAAACCTCTGCCACGGTCTGATTTTGGGTGCCAGTACCTATGGTGACTGGAGAACATCAGCCATTCACATAGGTAAGAAGAGCAAAGTTACCTATGGTTGCAGAGGGGATTCAGGACCGTTACCTGTGGCTGAGGAGAGCACAGTGCACTTGTATGTGGGCTGCAAGACACCCTTACAGTATTTATTTCTAGTTCTAAATAGCTCTAGGTGCTAACAGCCCCACACGATTGGTTTCCACCACCTTTCCCCAGGCAACCCTTCACTTTGGTTGCCGATCCAGTTTTTATTCTGTAATGTCTGAACACCCTCTGTTGTACAGTAAGCAACATCACTGAGATGCTACTTGGTTGTCTGGGGATGACACAGGGGCTGCGAAATAGGACCAACGTTGCTGGAGGGTCATGTGTTGCCCACACAATCCTCCTGCCCTTGGTGGTGTGTCAAACTGCAGATCGGACGGGGCAGAAGGAATAACGTAGGCTTGGAGTCCCCACGTAGAAGGAACCAGCCAGGTTGAAATGATCTTCTGTTTAATTAGAGGTATCAGTACAGGTAACAGAAAGTAGGTTGACTGTGCAATGCACGTGTAAGGCAGAGCCAGAAGCTGAAGATCAGGAGGAAAGAAGGTTTGGGTTTATTCCTCTGTGTTCCTGGAGGCAGGAAAGAGGTGGAAGTTGCCATGCTGCAAGTTTCCAGTTGGCCAACCTTGGACTGTTTCTTACTTTTAAATGAAGCAAATCAGTATGGAGGGAAAATGCAGTAGTATTAATTGATTTTTTTACTATTTCCTGTATACAGAAGTGAAAGACAAGGCTGAGAAAGCTTGAATGCCTAAGTGGATCCTTCTAGCAGCAGATTTACTGCTGGTAGGAAAGAAATTATATGAGTGGTATCTCAGATTATGGTCCAGCTTGTGGCACAGGCATGATGAAGTCCTGGGGGGCTTAATGCTGGGGGCGCTTTCAGGGAGAGAGGTTGCTGGATCCATGGTGAAGTTGTTTGGTTTGGGGCATTTTGGGGGAGGATGCTGCATTTTGGTGGGGGAGGGTCCACTGTCTAAAGAGAGAGTGGTGTCAAATCTGTGAGACAGGAGCAGTTGCAGATGCAGGAAGAGACTGAGGGGAGTGGGTTGTTGCTGAACTGGAGAGGAATAAAAGCAAAAGAATGGCATTAGCATATAATTTCTGACAGTTGTTGCAGCGCATAATAACTTCAATTTAAAAGCTTCTCATTTCCCTCACTTTGTGCCTTATTAAGGCTCCAACCTATATTTAATGGTGGGAATATTACTTTTTGCTTCCCTAATTCTATGCCTGCAATTGATCTACATAACCTGCTAGATCTCCACTTGGATTTCTGAAGCATGTGAGGGCTCTTGCTTTGTCCTGAGAGACACAAAACTATAACTCAAGCCCTCTCTTATGGTGCATGTGTTATTTTGGTCCTTTGCTTCCTTGTGGTATGAGCAGAGTAACAAAAGAGTGAAAAATATTGTTTTTGTTGCATCTCAGATATTTGCGTCATGTTTTCAGGGGTGTTTCCAGCATACTGGGCAGGTTTCCACTCAAACCCCTCTCAATTTCTTTACCTTTGCATGGCTCAGGACTAAGGCCACCTTGGTGCATGGGCTCTCTTAGCAGGGACCCAGGACCTGTAGCACCACGGCAGTCCAGTGAAGCAGACAGCTTTAAGGAGTGAATCCTTGGGGTTTCTGAGACTCTTGCTGGGAAGAAAAGGTCTAGCTCTAACTACGGTTTAGCAAGTCTTTCCCACTGGTTAGTACCTTTTGAGTCCACAGGTTGTGTTAGGACAGTGTCCAGTCCTAACACAGTCCAGTTAGTCCACCGTGAGGAGTTCTGCTCCTGGTGAGCTTAATTGTCTGTAACTTTCACATTAAAAGAAAAAAGAAAAAAGTATGTATCTTATGTTTTAAAAAAGGTATATATCCAATTGATTGCTTTACAAAACAGTTTTCATAAAGATTGAGCTTGGGGAAATGCCTCCTTTGGCAAATTTTCTTTAAATTTGCAGGCTACTCACATTTCACATAGGCTGGACATTTCTACCCTTGATGCATTGTTTAGTGCCAACTTCTCCTTTCATTTTCCTGTCTGCAGTTGTGCCATAGATCTCTTCCAGAATATTTTTTTTTTTCTGTGACTCATCCAGCTTCCTAAGAGAAAGTACAGCTTATTCAAACTATTCTAAATCTATTTATCCAGGCAAATATTTGGACATGTAAAACAGTAGTAAAGTGCTACGATGTCTATCAGGGCAGGAGAGCACACAAAATCTTTGAAATTGTAAGTCTCTCCCTGGTGTGTTTAATCTGGAGGTATTAACTGGAAAAGAGCAATGTAGAAATTTGATTCATACACATACGCATGCACACACAGTGACTGAAAGCTTTGTACATGTTTGAGCTCCATCTTCTCAGCACTAAATTTAGTTTGCACAGGCTTACTGCTTTATCAGATGCTTCACCACGAAGGAGCTTTGAGGTGAGGTAGCTGCATGTGGATCTCTCTCCTCTGTGTCACTGGTTCAGTCTTTAAAAGCCAAGAGTTGTCATGAGCTGATGGCTGTGTAATGGATTCCTCAAAAGCAGCTGGTATCACAGCTGAATTTTTCAAGTTCTTACATTTTATCCGGAATAGATTGGATGTCTGAAACTTACCCTTGAAGAGGATTTCTCATGCAGCTGCTGATCAGTTTTGCTCCTTAGTATGACTGAAAAGCCCTTAGAGCAGGTGTTGTCACTGTGCTTGAGCCCTTCTTTGCAGCAGGACAGGCACCGTGCTTGCAAGAGAAACATCTGGGAAGAAGTGGTGAGGATTTTTGGATTGGTCAGAAATTCCAGTTTAAATTTTGTTCCAGGTCAGTTCAATGGGTCTTGACAATTTCACGCTCTCATCATGGAAGAGACTTCAAGAGAGGCTTCTGCCGTCCCCAGAGGAAAACTGGTCTTTCTTTTCTGGAAACTTGTTCTCTGAACTGTTGACATTGGCTACTAGAACCCACATGGGGCGATGGAAGGTATAAGTTGCCATATAAGTGGTTAGGAATTTGGCACGATTTCCTTGCTGTCAGGGCTACAGATGTGAAAGACTAGGGTTTGTTCTCCTTTTTTTGGCTTTAAACTTTTGGCTGCCTGAATTAATGTGTTTCTTATTGATTCTATAATGAAGACACAGGCCTGAATTCATATGTTGCTTTTTATTTGCTTTTTTACAACAGTTAGTCTCATTTCCTTGTTGCTGAAGGTCATTAGTGAGGAGTTGGATGACTTGTCTAGGTTTCTGCTTTTTGTAGTTTTCCAAAGCTCTGTACATAATAAATCAGGCACCTTTTTGTGCTTCTGCAATTAACTAATCCACAATGTAACAGGAGCAGTAGAATTGATTGAATACGTCAAGTTTTAAGCCTTAAGAAAAAAATGCAACAAAATAAACATATGTGGTGATGCTTTTCAAAATTGTTGTCCTCATTCTTACACAGATCTAGCCATGAAATTAGGATGAATAAAAGATTTTGCCACTATATCACCCTCCAGTCAATCCTAACCTGTGCTTGAAATGAACTTTTGATGTGACACATCCATCTCTGCAGCACACACGGCTTCATCTTTCTGCTCATCTCACCTACAGATGACAACTCTCTTTGCTTCCCTTAAGGTAAGATGTAGTCCAGCAGCAAAATCAGCAGACACATTGTCTGGCATGGATATCTTGACTTGCTAGTTATAGTTATTCCATGGCAAGACCCTGTAATTTTTTCCTTTATGAAGACCTCTCAGTCTCATTGCTTTACCCTCCTTCCCTGAATAAGGACGATTGAAGCAAAGGAAGGTTGAAGAACCTTTTTCAGAAACATCTCTGCAGTTGCTGACTGGCACTGAGCCATGATAGTCAAATCCACATTAAGCTGCGTTTCAACAAGAAATTGTTTGAGCTCAGTCTGACCTCTTTTCTTAAAAAAGAATTTGAAAGTCCTCTCTTGCATAATGGGTTGTGTTGGCACAGCATGATGAAAGAAAAGTAGAGTACTGGGTTCCCTCTGTACCAGCAAAGTATTCCTAGGTCAGAAACTACTTCTGCTAAACTAAAAACTATTTTCTTTAACATATGCTTGTCATCTATACGGTTAAAATAGTTTCCTTCCTTGTGATATTTTACCCCTTGAACCTCCCCTTTTTTGTACAGAAAGCCACGGGTCATTTATTGTGTATGCTCTCAGGTACTTCTGTTTCTTGCTGACATGCTCAAACCTGAATTCCTTCTGCAGTTCAGACTTAGTAAGCTTTTGCAGTTCTGCTTTGCAAAGTTATGCTACAGAGACACTCTGCTCACACCCTCAAGCACGTAAAACTCCTTGAAATCAACCCTTGCAGAGGGGTGAAAGCCGCATATCGAAAGGGGGGGGTTAACATCAGCTTCCGTATTCATTTTTGCAGTGGCCCTTCAGTGGATACTGCCTGTCACAGAAAGCTATTTGGATACATCAGCCTCTCCAAGGGAGAAGGTACCCTCTAGCATTAGGTGCTCGAGGCATGTCCTCTAGTGTTCCTGCACACTGGCCAGAGTGAACTGGTTTATCTAAGTGAACAATTTATCTAAGTTCATATGGGCAAAATGCACAATACTCACTAACTGCAGTTATTTTTGTGCAAGATTCTTCCTCCTAAAGACAAGTTACTGCAGGCTGAGTGCTGGAATCTTCCTTTTCTCCAAAGGGAGAAAGAGCCTTGGCAGTTCCAGCTCTAGGTAATTGTTTCCCCACTCCCACATACACCTGCAAAATATTGCCTGCAGCAGAACATTGGAGATCATTAAAAGAATATTTTTTTTGCAAAGATAAAACATTTTATACCTCTTTGGTGAATGTAAAAATTTTAATTGAATAAGGTATTAATTGTCAGTAGAACAAACGTAGCTTAAAAAGTATGTAAAGATGCTGGAATTTATAAATTAGCTGGTAATGTAGGAAGCGTAAAGCGCTAAAAATACTTAATTAAAACATACACATTTGAGAAGGAAAAAGTTCGTAATTTGAAGTATTCTTCATTTTAATAGATATTTCCTCAACTTCATTGAGCCTTATTGCTTTGTGTTGCAAATAGCTCGTGTACTGTATTTTCCATTTATTAAGCAATGCTGTATTTGCTGCTTGTTTGCTACTCTCAGAACCTGCTTTCTAGGCTTAAGTGAAGAGCAGCTTCCACTGAAGGTGCGTATAGAAGCTGGGGGCTGTTTCACACCTGTGAACGTGATGAATGTTGTGGTAAGGACTATACATGTTCTGGTGTTCAAACCCAAAGTAGGAAACAACTACTCAGGGAAAGTGAAGGTAAGTTTTGCCTGGTTGCGACAACGGAAACCAACCAATGACTTCAGCATTTAACACTTAAAAAGGTTAGGACAAGAGTCACACTAAATTTTTCCTCTGGACTGCACCTAGGTTAATCCCTGCGGTGCACTGCTGCAGGTCTTTGGTGTACTCAGCGTCTTGACATCTGCCCTTGCACTACTGGCCCTGCAGATGTAACACAGACGGGAGAGCTGACCTCTCTAATCTCTGATGAGGAAAGTGTTTATTTTTACTGGTAAGAGCAAGCTCTCTCTTAAACTGTCACAGCCTGGGTCAGGAAAGCATAAGACTCTTTCCTTGGGAGCTGGTTTGCCTTCTCTTCTGGGAATTAGCTAGGCATTAGTCATAGCTTTGCTGGGACCTCTCTTTGCCCTCTCCAAATAAATGGCTTTGGAAGAGGAGGGCAGGGCTGTGAGTCTTGGAAGGGATGAGGCACCCTCCAGCCAACCTCTGCTTGGGATGACTGATTTACAGAGCTGGAAGGAAGCTCTGGGGAAGCCATCTACCATTGCCAAGTGGGAGGTCAGTTTATCTCATTTCACCCTGGGACTGCCGGGCAGTGGTCGTGGATGAGGCTTGCTCGCTGGACGTTACGGCAGCCCATGGAGGCTGTGTCAGAGGGGAGCATAGGCACATGCTCATATGCAGGGCAGAGAGAGATCGTTGTCTCCATCCCATCTCAGTTTGTTAGGAACACCGTGTTTGTGAGACAGGGTTTTTTATGATCCTCTCCTCATTCTGAAAGAAATGCTAGAAATCCTGCTTAAGATGAAAAGACCCTTTACCTTATCTCGTAGCCAGCAGAGAAGGTCAAAAGGCCATAGCCTCTTCCACATCAAAGCAGGGCTATTGGCAGGATGGGGGACCTTACCTGATCTCTTACCACAGTGATGGAACTGCAGAAGGAATGATGGACATAATCTTTCCCGATAAAATTTTCTGTGCTGGTCTGGACGTTTTACTAATGAAAGGAGAACTTACATGAACCTATGGAAACAAGTGGGAGTTTTTTGCCATTGATTTAGAAAGGTCAGGATTTCATCCTATGGTGCTTCAGTTGGTTTTTTGGTCTTCACTGTCTTTTCCACCTGTTTTCACCGAATGTCTTCTCCATACACTATTTTCACTTTGTTGGATAGAAAATATTTGCCGCTCTCAGGTCCAGAGCAGTTAGTGACTCCTCCAAGGTACTCTGCCCATCAGAGAGGTTTGTTTCAGAGATGGGAAGTGCTGAGATACTTGTATAATGGGAACTCTCAAGGTATTTTTTCCCCCACCCTTTCTTTACCAGATTTCCAAGATATGTGCTGGTCTTCTGAGTTAGTCACGTGGAGCTGACGGATGTTTGGCTTTTATTTCTGTGTACATCTGCTTTTGAAAACTGCATTAGAACAGTCACT
This sequence comes from Pygoscelis adeliae, assembly GCF_000699105.1. Lineage (NCBI taxonomy): Eukaryota > Metazoa > Chordata > Aves > Sphenisciformes > Spheniscidae > Pygoscelis > Pygoscelis adeliae. The sequence continues at coordinate 2,664,930 of NW_008824286.1, read as the reverse complement.
ACAAAAGCGACGCTTTGATTCATTCTCGGAGTAATAGAGGAGGTTCCAGACCCAAAGGTCAGATCCAGGACTGGGCTGACCTCTGCTTAGAGAGTGGGGATCGAGGCTTCCACTGCCAGTCCATCTCCCGTTTGGTCCTACACCTCTGGAAAATTGGAGGAAAGCATGTTGAAAAGAAATAACACAATAACATCTTCCTAGTGACCTGCCATTAACCTCTGCATCTTTTGTAGCTTAAAGCAATGTTGCACATGAAAAAAAATCAGCAAATACTTTTCCAAAGGCAGTCAAACACTGTTGTTCTTTATCAGCTCAGATCTTTGTTGCCTGGGGCTATATCTGAATCATTCTTCTTGCTAAAGTCTAGGGATGATTTTCTTTCTTACGGTGTGAAAAGTTTCCACTTATAGGACTCATGCATGAAGGACCAAAAGGCATTTAGTTTGGCTGCACAGTAAAATAGTTTGGTGTTTTCATTGCTTCATTACCTTACACTGGTTGTTACAAACCAGCTTCATCACGGCTATTGCTGCCGCTAAAAATCTGTGCCTGGGTCTCTGCACACCGACACATACTGCAAAATGTACAGTTTGCACCAATCGCTGCTGCATGCCGGTAACAGCCGGTGTGCAAAAAAAAAATTCTCTCTCCTCCAATTCATGTTACTAAATTTGTGTTGTGTGGGTGTTTGTCTGTATTTTCCTATCTTAGTGACTTTGAAAACATCTAACAGGGCAACAGGAAGCATCAGGGATGCAATAAGGAGACATGAGATGCTTGGAGATCGTGGTTAGGGGCACATCAAAATAAACCTCAAAGTGGAGTGGGATTGAGCAACGGGTCCCCTGTCGGCCTGTCCTCCTGGCAGGCAGGGCAGCAATCTTTCTTGTCTGTGCCCGACCCAGCTAAGATGCATTTCTCCACAAGCCTAATTGCACCGGCTCGATGTGTCACAGTCCTCTCCCATTCTCTGAAATAGGCTTGGTTATTTTGGATGTGAGTAGCTACTGAGGGTTAAGTATTATGGTAAGGCAAGGTTTGTAGGGAGGGATAGAACTTTTTATCAGATGAAGAGATATGGCTGGGAAAAGAAATGCATTTTTTGGGTGTACAGCCTATCCCTGTTGTACGCAGCAGGCTGTCCTCCAGGTCATGGTTATCCTTCACACGGCAGCTCTGGGAGATTGGCAGGTATCAACAGCAGCCAGATTGGTAAAAGTTTCTGTAGATTTACTGTCAATAACATCTAGCTTGCTTTCCCTGAGAATGTTTTTCCTTAACTCTTTTTTTTTTTTCACTTCAGCCTTAAAAATAGTTGGAAAATTAGATTTTTATTGATGGAAGAATTACACATAAGCCTTTGCTTTCACCTTTGTTTTCAATGGAAATAAGCCTGCTGCGACCTAACTTCTTTTTCTGGTGGTGCTAATCTTTTATGGGTTGGTTACTCAATGCAAACTGAAAAGCAATAACAATTTCATGAAAAGTGGGGCCTGCCTCCGAACATGTCCTTTTGTAGAAAATACCTCTTTTCCTGGGGGGAGGGAAACATTTCACTGGAAAAATTTCAGCCTGTCTTGATTTGATTTTTGCCTTTTCTACATTTTAGCTCTGGTTCCACATCAAATCATTTGGTTTTGTCTGTGCCCCCTTCCTTCCCATCTACCGCACTCTAATGCGAAATAAATCTCCAAGCTCTTTTCTATTCCTTACCATCCTGCAAGTCTTCTGCTCTCACTGAATGACTGAGATCGTACCACTCCTTTTATGAAACACTAGAAGTACCATTTACATTTTTTTCCCAGTTTCCCTTTTGACTGGTGTCAGATACAGAAACACTAACAAAATAAACCTCAAGGGTAAAAAAATCCTTCTGGTTCTATCTGCAGTAAAGATAAGATCCTTTTTCAATGGAGATGGATGCTCTGGCTTCTCTCCCCTGTCCGGACACTTTTCTGTCTCCCTCGCAAGCCAGAGCAGTCTTGGCCTGTGTACAACAGGACAGAGGTTGGCTCTTGTGTGGGCAGTGGTCACATCACACCACATGCTGTGTTTCCCTGTGCTGTGTTTTCTAGTCCAAACCTCTTCCTAAGGAAGTGGATCCGGGTAACCCGAGTTTCATGCTCCAGGATATGCCTTGGACCATGGCTTTCTTGGAGCATGGCAAGCCCTTGCCCAATATCAGGAGATGCGTTCATCCTTGGTGGGATTAGAGTTTTGCAGCGGTTTCCAAATCAAATCTGTCCTGTTTTGTGTCAGCCTGCCACAGACCCGTCAGTTGGGCTGGTGCCCTCCAGCAATCAGCAGGGCTGTTGCCACCCTGCATGCAGCAACATCCAGACATCCCATTGCCTAACTGGAGCAGCATGATCTGCTTTAGTCACCTGATTGATATGCCCAGAATTGCCATTTCTGAGAGCTTAGGTTTCCAATTGCTGAGTTGCTGAAGGTAACTGCCAGTACCTGAGCTAAGTGTCTACTGCAGGTTAAAGCTTAGGCTTCGAAGTCCTTCCTCTTCCCACCGAGCACGTCTCCTGTTGGCCCACTCGATGGAAGCCATGCCAGCTTGTGGTGGGGCAGGCCGGGGTCATGGCATTACGTGTTCTTCAGTGCAGTCGGCAGAGTAATTGGATGCAGTTATGATGACACACAAGGAGTAGGAAGGTGTTTTTTCTTCATTAACCTCTTTTCAGTGTAGAAGTGCACTTGAAGTCTTCTTCCTTGCTTGCACCTCCCACGGGAGGATGAACTCCCAAGCACTGTAGTGTGACTTCAGCTGGGCAGTGTCATGAACCCATGCTGGCTCCTGAAAGCACCTTGGCTGTGTCAGCCAGACCTAGTTTCAGTGCACAGTGCAGCCTTGGGAGATAAGGCACTGTCAGCATTCAAAGGCTGGTGAGCGATCCTTCCTCTAAGGGAAGGCATCACAACCTTCAGGGCTGCCGTTCAGTGGCACCAACTCTCCCAGCTTTCTGACAGAGCTGGTTCATTTTTATCTCTCCTGAGCTCATCTACCTGCTACCAGACGCACTGAGCCACGCCGCTAGTGTGGGGAATGAAATGTGAAGGGAAAGGGAATAAAGCATTCAATTCCTGTCAGGTAGATGAAAACTTAGTTTTCCTCCTCCTCTCTCCTGCCTCCTGGAGAACGCACCGTATGTAGAGGGTGACCTTTTGTCTCCTTCCTCCCCACCCGATCTGAGAGAGATTCGGCTGACACATCTGATGACAGATAGATACCAGCATGAGCAAATTGTGCTTGAACTTGCTCCAGAGAAAATTGTTATAAGGCATGCGCAGGCTCAGCTGCATTAGGGAGAGCACAGATCATAGTCAAATGTTTGTGTCATTTGCAAACGCCACTGCGAGGGGACGTGGAGGGATGAACAGATGAGCGTTTTGAACTCTAAAGGTTGCTGTAGAGAACATGAAATAGGGCTCTGTGTTTGACTTTTGAAGAATAGTCTCCATTTGGGGAAAGCTCAGGTGAAATCAGATTAATCCTTACCACCTGGATTGTTTTCTTTCACATTCTGGTTTTGTTTTTGGTTTTATTTTATTTTAAAGTTGATTTCTTGCCTTCCCCCCTCCCCCCCCACCCTCGGGAAGTTCCTGAATTCTTGATGTTCACCAAAGCCTTGATTAATGTATATGCTGCCTCTTCATGGTGTGAGTAGAAATTAGGGAGAATAGATATGAAAGCGTTTTAAAGCTGTAGAAGCTGTTTATGAGAATAAAACTCTGATCACAAATCCCAGATGCAAAAAAAGAAATTTAAATGCAAGAACTTTGAAAGCATATCCTTGCCTGTCCAAATAGCACTTCCAGGCTGATCTGCAGGAAAGACCCCAGTAACTCATTAACTCATCACAATTTAATGAAGAACTGTGTGTTCTGGCCACCTCCATCACTCTGCCACTCTGGTCTGAACAAACTCACTGTCTTCCTGAAGACGCATAAACCTGAACCCTGCCGAGCTCTGCTTTCAGGGCAGCAGGGACTTCCTTCCAGACATCTTATTTTAAGATGTGAAGAATGTTTGGGGATTAAATGTATACCATATTAATGATCTCTCTCTCTTTTTTTGTCTCTCTTGTTCTCTCTCTCAATCTGTCATGGTGATATCATGCCTCTCCATCATCAGACCTCAGAAAGACACTCATTTATGGGACTGCCTAATGCTCAGTCATCCTTCAGGATGTTCAGAGATGCAGATTCACTCCCTGCACCAGGCACCTATTGAATCTGTTCAGACCATGCCTATTAAAAAACTGGACTCTGCAGCCAAGAGGACAGTGAACGATGGATGGTGCTGGCGTGCAGACACTGAAGAGGACAGAGGCAGATCAGCCTGCTGTCGATAGAGACAGACTAATGAAACCTGCAGGACTGACATGCAATTACCTTGTTTGCCAAACTCATTATAGGGAAGTCACATATTTCCAGTATGTTGCCCCTGGCCTCAGAGACAAAGCTGTCAGCTGGATTATAAATAGTTCTGGGCCAAATTCAGGTAGGGCTGGAGCAGGTGTAGTTTTGATGAAGTTGGTTTGCTTGGCCTGGGTGAGACCAGGGTCTGGTCCCTCACATGGTGCCTCCATCACCAGGATCACTCAGGGTGGCCTCAGGACCACTGCGTTACACGGGAGCACATTGACGCTTGCTGTGCTGCTCCAAAACTTGTTAGAGCAACGCACTGCAGTAGCATTGTCACCCCAGCACACATGCCTTGTAGTTCAAACCTTGCTGATTCTCAAAAAACGCTAAGTACAAGTGTGGGAGCCTGAGCCAAATCTGATCTTACAATGTTAGCTGAAAACCAGCAAAATCCATAGCATGAAAAACCCCCTTTTTCTCTACAAAGAAATGCAGCAGTATTTGGATTATTTGGGGAAATGCCTGTATTTCAGACAGCAGATACTATTTTGGCCTTGGCACGTCGGTCGAAGTCCAGTTACAATTTCTCAGGGAGGTGCTGGGCCATGGCTTAAGGCAGAATCCAGGTAAAAAAAACCTTCACAGGAGCTGACGTAAAGAGCTGCAAAAAAGGAACTGTTGGTAGTGCCAGACAGTAGGTTTCCAAGCCCCAGGACCACAGCTTCATATTCCTGAGTGCCATCTACTGGCATTTACCCATTAACTCCTTACCCACAAGTGTGCCGGTCCTCATCCCTTGGTGTCCCTGCAGCAGCTCTAGCTGCTCGCAGCACCCTCCGGCCAGGTCACCTCCATGGTGGTGTGGGCTCGCCCTGACCCACCGCCCCTTGGTGGGTAGGAGGCAGGATTTAAGTGAGCGTGGCAGCCTGGCTCTGGTGAGGGGAATGCAGCTCTGATGGTGATGTGTGCGGACTTGTCTTATTAGCAGCAGCCTTGGGATTGCCATTGCTGAGATGCTCCCAGCCACTGCTGGTTCACAGTTTCCAGACAGCAGCCTGGAGCCTGAGCAAGCAGCCTGGGGAGCTCTGTTGGAGACAGCAAAATGCACTGAAACATATATTATGGCCATGAAGGCTTGTTTGTAGGACTTGCCCCGGTGATGGGCTGTTATGGGAAATGACACATTGATGTTGAAAGCCTTAAATGTTCCTCGGGCGTGTTGACAAAAACTGCATGCTTCTCCTTAGGCTGCTGAAGCAACAGGGAAGAGAACATTTGCTTTCAGCTAATAAAACCCTATTTTAGTTGTTTTTGTTTTGTTTTCTTTTGCCACTGCTGCTGTTTTGGAAAAACAACCCATCCTCCTGGAGTGCATCAGTGGGCTGCAGGCATGTTTCCCATCATCTCATCATATCCTCGGGGGCTTTCCTGGATGCATCCTACCTCACTTCACCCTTGCTATGGTTTTGATGCTGGTGCTATGTGCTTGTTGTCCTTTATCCATCAGGTAGGTTGTCGTCAGCTGGCACCTGACCTTCTTCAGGTGAGGACAGAAACTCCAGCCCCAGCAAGGAATGATGGTGACCCAAAGTCAGCATCAGCTCCTTGCACCCAGCAAGGCTCAAGCACTCTCAGCCTCCTCACCAGCTTCTTTGATTTCCACCACTTAATTCCATGCCAGTTTCAGATGAAACTGCAGAAACTGCAGCAGGACACTACTGGAACCAGCCAGGTTTCATTATTCAGCTGTAAAAGGCAGACACCAGAGCTCTCTGCAGTCTCAGCATAGAATTTCAGAGGAAAAAAGTGGCTTTATCTTCCCATTTTACTCCTCAAAAGTGGTAACAGCCCAATGTAACACATACGTAACTTCAAGGAACCCTGTACAAGTGATATTGGGAATCAAAGCTGTCTCTAGATATTTGGAAATGCCTCAATATTATGTGCATAACTTTAATTAGCTTATGCAGTTACACGTATATGTGGCAACACACAGATTTTTCTGCTGAAGTTTTGTTTTGCTCAGTGCTTGGGCAACCCTGCAGTGTTTCTCCCTGTTCTTCTTGGGTCCTTCTTCACAGACCCTGTGTGGGATTCAGGTTCACTGCTTCTTAGCTGTAATTCTGTGTGGTACCTGTGCTTCTTGGTCATGATTGGATTTTTAAATATTTTTTTTAAACAATATCCCAGACACAGTGTACAGTGTCTTGTTTTGTAATTGAGGAACTGAGGCACGGAAGAGCTGTGAGCGGTGCCTACTGATTTTTCTTCTTCCAACTTGAAAATTGCTGGGGCTGATTATTTATTTATTTAAAACACTATTTTTTTCTAGTGGATTTTCACAGCTTTCTGAACATTCAAATCTACAAAACTGTCCCTGGATGTCTCAAACAGTGGGAACAATTTACCAGGGGAGTGCTCAACCCTGGGAAGTTTTTTTGCTTCATTTGTCTCATGGCTTTTGTGGCAAATGACACAAGGGTCCTATGGACAGAGGTCGTCTTTCCATCAGAGCCCTGATGTGAGGACTTTGGTGATGATGGTGCTCCCCGATGTCTCCATTTTGATACATTCAAGTAGAACTTTGTTGCTTGAGCCAGGGGATGATACATGGGAATTTTGTCAAAATTTTGCTACTGAAACTGCTGGCTTATGCTTATAATGTTTCTTGTCTGATTATGTATATGGTTGGAGAGCTAATTTACTCTGTAATTAATTGCTTGCCTGTTTGCCCTTGATAGTCTTCTCTTCCTGTTTTGTCTTTTATGGCAAGAGGTTTAGTTTTCCAACATGCAGCATCTCTCATTCATTTGGACTTCTGTTTCTAGACATTTCATTGCTTGTCTACTTTTAGGAAGGTAGCTGATACAGCCCACCCTGGCTGCAGTAAACTGTGCCATATCATCAGTGTTGTTGGGCTACTGAAGCAAGACTTTGTTGGTCATCGTTTGTTCTTCTCTGAAGCAAGCTTCTTGCCTGAATTTTGTGCATTCGGTGCCCTGTGGGGTCTGGGCTGGGGCAGAGTAAGGGTTTCAAATGGCCTGCAATTTCTATGGTAGCTGGGAATAGCCTATGGAAGATGGTGGCAGGACAGTATCCTGCAGTTCAGTTCACTTCTGCCTTCTCAAACTCCAAGCTACATTTTAAAACCAATCTAACAGCTTACTCAAGCAGCTTTGAAACCTATCCAACCCCAATATCCAGCCTCTTGCACCAGTTCCTTCCACTCCTTCCCCTCTCTGAGCTTGTTCATCTCACTTCATCCTCCCTCACCTGCTTTTCCTGCATCTGGCTTTCAGCTGCTCCAGGCTATGATGAGCCACCACTCATGCCTGCCAGCAATTTCAAAAGATTTCTTGAATGTCAGTATCATTTAGGATGCTTTTCTCCAAAAATACCTTTGCTCCAGAAGGAATCCTGTGATTTGGAAGACACTGGCGGCATTTTCAGTGTCCGAAATGCTGATCGGCATGTAGTGTAGGAGCTCGGGTCTCAATGAACAGTGGTAATGAGGGGTGCCTTGATGACTTATATGCTATTTAAAATCACTGCCTGTTCTCTTGAAGCAATCCAGGCAGATGATGAAACATTGGTATGCAAGGATTTGCATTTCTCTCCTGTGGTACAAACCAGAAAATCTGTTTATGTAGACAGTGAAGTTGCTGGGTTCATGGTTGCTGAATGAGTTTTCTGTTGGATTGGATATGTAGTTTGATGAGAAATATTCAGGGGATAGAGATTTGGGGTGGAGTAAAAGTCTAGTTTTCCATCTGTCTGATGAGGAGATTGAAAAGTCTGCTTTCAGGACATACCCTTCCTCCCCAGAAGAAACAAAACTTTGAAGCAGTTTCTAAAAGCCATGGTTTCTCTCCAGAACTGCCATGGACCAAGCTGTAGACCATGGGTTACGTGAACATGAACCTGCTCTAGAACTGCTGTATGATAGACTAAACCAGCTAAAAACCTCTCCCTGACCCAACAGCAATCGCACTCCACTAATGAACAGCAGCATTGCAGGTTGTGAGCCAGGGAGAGGGTTGCTGTAACGTCTGAACAGGTGGAGCAGAGGACGGTTAGAAACCATCCAGTTATGGGAAATCTGAGTCATGAAAACCATTGGATAAATTTAAATACATTATTCTAGCTTGGAGGAGGAGACCATCTGGGTAAGTAGAAGGATGTGTGTCTTACTGAGGGAAGAGTAATTTCAAATGACAAAAGAACTGTCCTGAGCCTGAAAAATCTGCCAGACCCGAGATAAAAAGACCAGCTTAGAATGACACTGATTTAATGTTTACATGTCAAGAATCCAGCTAAGGGGCATAAGATTAAAATATTTTTAAAAGTGATAAAAGTGATTTTGCTGTTATTTTCCAGCTATATGAAAGAGGAAGGCCTGGAAATTTCATCAGCACTTCACATTATAAAGTCCCTTTAGAGATTTTTAAAGGAATCTTGTGTTCGAACTCCAAATTCCATGACAGCTCTGCTTTAAACAAAAAGCTGGGAAAGAAATGGGAGGCTGTCCCCGGGGCCAGATTGCAGTGGGCTCTGATAGGCTGGTAAGACAACCTGGCTTTTAACTTGTTTTTGAGAGTTAAGGCTCTGGTTTGCCACCTGGCTCATCCCTGTAGGTCAGGGTTAATGGTTGGGTAGCCAGGTGGTCTCCTGATGGACATCCTCCATCTGTGTTTGCCCGGGACCCACTGCCACAAGATGCATAGCAAATAGCCCGGTGTTCTGGCTCTCCCTCCTGGCAGTTGCACTGGCTTCAAATAACAAGTAAGCAGTGTGCTAGCAGTATGCTCAGGTAAACTCCAGTCCAACTCTATTAATTTTCACAAAGAGCAGGTCCTGCATGGCAGAATCCCTCCTAGATGCCGGCTGCGACAAGGCTGAGAAGGGGGAGAGTCAGAGGGGGAGTAGAGATGTGCCAGTTGACTCAAGTAATGATGCAAAGAGGGGTGAGTAGCTCATGATTTACCCAGCACTGAGCTGCGATTGTGACTGGGAAAATGAAGGCAGTGTGAGGGAAACAATCTGAAGTCAATGGCTCGATCCCTCTTGCCGTGTTGATGGATTGATCACTCAGAAAGTGCATAATGAAAGCACCCTCTGTCATCATCTCCTGTCATCTTCTTGGGAAATGACCTGCACGGCTTGCTGGTACCACCATTCCTGGGGACCCAGACACAACAGGGAGTCTAACCTGAGCTGAGCATGGAACAGTGATCGCCAAGGTCAGCAGGGGGGATCCAGGTCTGATGCCACAGCAGGACAGGATTTGCAAAAAAAATCCATGCAGGTACTGCTGCAAAATATGCAAAGGCCCATGGGGCTTCCTCTCCACCCTTGCTTTAGGCAGTAATGGTAATTCTAAGTTTTATTATATTTTTTACAAGCATAGATCTCAAAACCCTATGGTACAGACTCATCGTTACCATCTTACAGATGGGGTCGCTGAAGCATAAAGGAATGAAATGACTTCCCTGGAACCATTAACTGGGCAAATGACAGAGCTAAAAATAGAGTCCAGATATTCAACCTTTCATACAACCCATTGCCATTCCTAACTCAGAGGAAAGATGCCAAGGAAGTTAGTTAAAGCAGGTAACAACTATTTAACTGAATACAGTTACTGAATCCTCTTGGTAAGATTCTTTCATGAGATGTTCCACCTAGATTGCTCCGATAAACCAATACGTTTTTGGTGAAAAAACGGTTGACAGAAAGGACAGTGAGCCACATATGGCTGTAGTGTACGTCAGTCACACAAACCCTAATACGTTCAGAAGTTCCAAATGCCTTTTAAAGCTAATGGTCTGTGCACTAATAGCTCCTGGCCCTGGCATCCAGGCTAGCAGCTGGTGCCACTAATTGGTAGCCCTGAGGATGACCACGTGTGCAGTGGGCAGGCGACTGGATTTCAGGAGCGGCAAAAGGATTAGGATTCCTGCCTTGCTAATTCTATCGTTCAGCATAGTCTTTAATCAAGATGAAAAGTCAAGAGACCGCGAGGGGCTAACAAACAACAGCTTTGCCCGATTACCGGAGTCCGGCTCGCTCAGACCTGACAGGCGTTGCCTGGAATGGCTGGGCCAGGAACAGCTTGTAAAACTGCCTGAGCTGCAGCTGTTCTTCTTCCCTGTGGTGTCTGCTGGACAATGCTAGAAATAGCATCAGAGAATAATATGTCTGTCTCTGGCCTTTTTGGGGATGCAGGGTCGGTTATTTGAGGGGTGGATGTCAAGTCATATAAAAGCATCCAAGCACCTCCAGCTAAGCCCAGCAGAAATAAACAGCCTGTCTGATATGGGCTTGTAAACACCTACTAGTGAAGGCATTAAGCATCTCTCTTCCTTTTCTCCTTCCTGGTCTCTGCCTTGTGGAGTGTTGGAGGAACGTAGCCTTGTAAGGCAGGGCCACAGCAGAAAGAGCAAGAACACTGAAATGGCTAAAGAAGGTTGTCAGAGAGCTGAAGCCGTTCAAGGAGATGCCATGCATTGCTGAAGCCAGTACACAGCAATCCAGCCCATAGCTGGAGGGCAGTTTGGAAAGCTGGTGTGTTACTCGAGCTGTGCAAAGCAATGGGTACCACCTGTTTTCTTGATGGCAGGAGGTTACAAGGCATCCTCTGATGTCCATTTTTAACCCTGATAACTAAGGTTTTGATACTCCTTGTGAAGCTTAACATAACCTGGAATTAACCCATTTGAACACCATTCGTCTTTGTCCCCTTGAGAGCTGAGCTGGCCCGAACTTGGGAGTTTCAAAGTCCCTGCAGCTGCTGAGAACATCCTTCTGAGAATATCCTTCTGATATTCTGCTCTGCAGATGGTCTAGGGCCTGCTCCCGTCTCCTGGATGAATCAGGATAATTTCAGATTGAAAATCCTTTGGGGAGACTCTCCCTGCATTGCTGACTGAGGTTTTGTAGTCCCCAATTCCTGTTGGATCTCAGAACTCTTGTTATCTTCCCAGTAACTTCCACTTAGTGGTTCCAGATCGTACGGTGGAGACCAGAGTGTCACAGTGAGATACAGAAAGAGATCGCCAGCTCTAAGCATACTCATCGTTAACCTTCCCACCATTCTCCAGAAATATCCTTTCCCATTATGCTTGTGACTGTGTCTGAACCTTGCTCCAGATGGTAGTGGGCTGAGGATATGAAATTTCACTGCAGTCAGAGCTCAAAGATGCACAAAAGAGAGAAATTGTGAAATTGCAATGACAAGGTTGTTTGGGTAGCTTGTGATGTTCTGGCTTCAGAGAAATCCATGCCTCATGTGTCTGCATGGCAAGGTAAACTGAAGACCATATAATTCTATTTAAGCTTACCATAACAGGAAGAAACCCATGGCTCCTGGACTCCTTGCTGTCTGCAAGCATTAAGGCTAGTTTCTACATGTGTTGCTCAGTCACCCCATGTTAAAGAGCTTAGGATAAAGTATTTCTGGGATTTGGTTACTACAGAGCTTGAAGGCCTGGCTCTGCCATATTCATACTTTCTTTAGATGACATCATGATCAGGTACAATGTGGCCATTCAGGGGTTCATGGAGGAGAATGACCCCCTTGGTCACTGCACTACGCTATCCTTTCTTCCTGCTCCCCTGATGCTGTAGAGAGGAATCTCACTGCTTATTTTTTCTAGTTGTCATGAGGCTGAGCTCGAGATGAGGAAAGCCCCTTCCAGAAGCCAGACCGGAGCTATGAATGGAGTTTCACACAATGACAGGATGAGAATCTGGTATTTGAAGTGCTGGGGTGAACTGCTCCTCTTAGGCAAGGCATGCACAAGTGGATGGTGCCTTGCAGAGATGGAGGCTCAAAGGGGAGTCAGAAAGCACCTTCCCACGTTGCGAGCTGTGGTGCTGCATCGCTCTGTATCACAGTCTGGGTATCCCATGTGGGGAGCTGAAGTCCTAACTTGGCTGACAGAAGGGGAGTTGGTGGAGTCTGGACAAACCTTGATCTCTCTCCCCACACCTCCACTTCCCCTCTCTTTGTTTCTCCTTCTACTTCACTTCCATTGGCTTTTGTCACTGCATTTTCTCCCCCCGCCTCCCTGTTTTGTTTTGTATTTGTTTTGTTTTCCTGATCTTAACAGTCCTGTTTCCAAGCCTGGAACATTTAGGAGTGTTTGAACTCAGCAAATGTTTCCTGTTCTGTTCAGCGTGGGACTTCTTAAAAGGTTAGCTGCGTCTTAATACGGCATCATCAGTAGCAGTGCATTGAGGTTAGAGCATCATATATTAAACATGCAAACAGATACTTTTCACAATAGCTGCCTCATCTTTCACCATATATTAATAATGCAGGGAGTTTTAGATCATCTGTCCCTGTCGTTGTGACTGCATATTGATACAGTCACAAGGACTAGCTGTTAGAGAGCAAAATATGCGAGGATGTTCCCTGACCTTTTCCCTTCTCTCCACCAGTAAATTCTACACTTTCTCTACAGGCAACCAACACTGTATCCTGGCAGCAATATTTTGGTAATATCCGTAGTGCATAGTCCGGATATAACCAAGCATAGGGTGAATGCTGTTCAGAAAGGTTATGTTAGTGCAGACTTTGATGGTCCCCTGACTTATTTATATGATCCTCTTCTGTGCCAAACAGTGAAATCTAATTCCCATTCATGTCCCTGATCTCTGTCTCACATCACTGCAGGGTACAAGCACCCATCACTGGTCACAGTCCTACCTGGAAAGCTGTAGGACAGTAGAAAGGAGGGTGCAGGGGACCTGGGGCGTTTATTTAGTCCACCCCATGACCCTGAGGTTGTAGTGGGCTTCCACAGGACGACATAGATTTTTGAAGACTGAGTTTGTGGAGAAGTGAAGTGGTGTATGTCTCCCATAACAACTCTTTTTGTTGAAGAAGTGGGAGGGAGCTGCATTGCTGAGCTCCAACAGTGGGCAGAGGCTGCACAGATGGGACGGGTTGCCTGCCTACAGCTCCCCATCCCTGGTACATCCCCAGGGAGGGTTTCTCTCCTGTCTCTACAGAGATGACTCAGGCCCTAGGAATCTGGGCACTCTCTTCATGCACTGCAATATCTGTGTAGTAAAGGAAACCCAACCCCCTATTTTTCTTCATGAAATTCAAGCTCCCCTCATTTGGAAACTGCAGGTGGCGGGACTGAAGTGGATGGCACCCCTGTGCAGCTGCAAGCAGGGCTGGCCCTCGTGGATGTTTGCACACGTACAGCATGCATTAGGAATTGGGGTCCCAGGGTCTCCCCTCCAGCTGGCAGGCACAGCTACCACCTGCCCATATGGGCAAACACTGGCAGCTGCCATTGAAATGCTTCAGTTCCCCTCGCTCTGAAAGCCACAGTGCAGCGCTGCCTTGTTATTCCAAGCGCAATAGTGATAAACGCTCCTCCTTTACTCTCCGTTATCTTCCTGGAGTTGATGGTGGTGGCAGGAGCTCAGCTCAGGGGTGGGTTTTCCCTCGCTGGTGTCAGAGCTGGGTGCCCAGCTGGAGCTGTGCTCTGCTTGTGTGGGGCAAGCACGAGGATACTCGCATCCTCGGGGAGCAGTTCATGGGAGAGGTGACATTGCTGGAGAAATGCATGCTGGCACCCATGGGCAGAGTCATAGCAAGGGTGCTGGCAGCCAGACCCCAAGCGACAGCTGGGGCAGGAGTGATGGGTGACTTTCTGCAGAGAGAACCTGTGGGGCTTTCTGGAACAACGAGGACAAGGACTGAGTCTCCCAAAGCTCTTCTAGGCACTGGTACATTATAGCCCCCAGATTGATGTAATTAATGAGACATCCCACTTTATGTAATAATGTGTTTTGTGTGACTCACCCTAATGAACAAAAACAATACCATGTGCCTCCTAATGGGACTCGTGGTCTTTATGTCCCAGTGTTTGCTATGAATTATTTAAGGCATCTGGAGGGATTTGTGAGTAATGAAATCTCTGCTGATTCTGTCTCACCTCAGACGACTCTAAAGGTCTGGTTCGCAGCTTTGGTTCTGTTTCAGACTCGTCCTTCCCCTGCAGATCAGTCAGCTTGAAAATTTTTCCATGCTCTTGTCCTCTACTTTCACTTAGCCCTTGACTATGTTTCCTTTGCCTTCCCTTAACTTAAAAAATAAGATGTGTTTTTCCATATCGCATGTCTGCCTTGGGTGTGCTAAGGCTAGGCCAGTCAGGAAAGGAAGAAAAGTAATTTAACTCTTAAATTTAAGTACAGTAGCAGTAGTCACAGCAGAATCTTATTCAGGGAAGTGTGTGCTTTCTGATATTCAAGCTCTTGGCCCTCATGGGCCCTCTCCCTTTCATTGCAGGTGAGATCCTAAGGGCCAGAGAACCACAGGAGTAGCCAAGGCTCTGGGTGCCCTTTGCTGATGGCCATCCAAGCTTCAGACAGTCAAAGGCACCTGGAGCTCCTTCGGAAACCACGGTTATAAACTCCATCATGAATGAGCCAGTGTGTGACTCAGTCATGCCTATCAGCAGGCTCAAGGTAGGCAAAGTAGATGGGAAGCACCAGCTACCGTACAGATTGTATGACCCATTGCAAACCCAGAGGTTCAGTGCCTTCATGGCTGGTGCTTCTGTGGCAATAAGGAAGTTTGTTGAGGGAAAAAAAAGGATGAGGAGAGAAGGAAGCACAGGACTTTTTGGCTTTGATGTTCAAAGGAATGAGCAGATCAAGTCTCTTCATGCATGGGGAAGCCGGCAATCACGTTAATTTAGTGGTAGGGTTTTTTGTGGGTTTGTTTTGTTTCCTTTTTTTTTTAATTAAAGAAACCCCAAAACTTTCACATTCACTTTTTCAGTCTATGCCTTGAGGTTGCATTGCACTTCTGGACTTTAAGGCTGTGTGAAGACATTCTTCTAGCTGCGGCCTTGGAACAGAGAGCCTGAAGGGAACGTTGGAAAGATTTAACGATTGCTTCAAGAGAATGAATGAGAGCAGACAGCCGGGATTTCCCAGAGCTAAGAGCTGGTGCAGAGCCTTAGCGCTTTGCAGCAGCTCTGAATCTGCCACTGCCAACGGCCAAAGGGGATAAAACCAAACATCTGCCATCTGTGACTTTTGACTAGAGAAGGGTGATCCTCCTTATTCCAGAGAATGGGAGTCTGATTTAAAGCACTTCATGCCCTGCTTTTACTGACATTAGAAGGGCACAGATGTTAGTGTTTCTATTTTTAGGAGCCTGCTTGAGATTACAAGCCTACAATAGAGCAATGGAAAAGGAACCAGTCTCCCTTGACAGAAATGAGTTCAGAGGCTTTTGTGGAAGCAAAAGTAAAGGGATAGATGTTACAGTGCCGCAGTTAATGGGGCTCTGATACTTCCACCAGACACAAGTGCCACGAATTCTTGGCCTTTTCTCTGATTTGGTGCACATTGCCTAAATCTTAAAATACCTAACCCGTCAAATGCTTGGAAAAAGCAGTTTAGGGGACAACACCTTGAAATACCTATCCTCAAAAGCAGTGGCTAAGTTAACCAGGTGTGATGGGATATTTTTATCCACTTTCCCTGAGTAGGACGATTTAAGAACACTTCAAAAACAGAGCCAATGTTAGTTTTAAGCACAACAATTTAAATAGCTCAGAATTTTTCTACAGCCGTCATAGACCAGATCTTTGTATGTTCCACCCTATGTCTCACGTTTAAGGTCACACAGGGGACTTTAAAACAGAAGCCAAAGGGGTGTGCATGGCAAAGTGGGTGGTGGGGGCATATCCTGGGTGACGGTGTGGCCTTTGGCAGTGGTTATCTATCACTATTAGTTAAAGAAACCTTGAAGTGTTTTTAAGCTATAGCAGGAGCCAAATCAGGAAGGGTGGTAGAAGCTACTATTGCATCTCAACTTCCCTGGTCTACCTGAAGCAGTGCTGGCAAGGCTCAAAGGAATGGCTCCGTGCAAATACCTGGCGTCAGTAGTCTTAATCAGATATAGATATCCTCCAACTCTCACCTTCTCATTCCTCCTCTCTTCAAAAAAGCCCTAAGAAAATTAATCTATCTTTGCGTGTATCGTTAAAAAGCATACAAATAATCACGTTCACCAGATTTACATTTATTCCTGTATAATTCTCCCCACTAGGGAAATTTGTCTTAACCTCTACAACAGACTGCAAATGCTTTGTCCAGTAGATTCATGGGCTTTGTGAATTAACAGATTTTAGTTGGAAGATGACTCGGCTCTGCTTCCCTGAAAGCAATAGAAACGTATGGGATATCACAGGAAGAAAATTTTTAAAAATCTGAAGACTATAAGAACAGGGACCCACCAAAGCATGATTGCTAATTCTTCCCAAGATGCAAAGTTTAAAAACAATTAGACAGAGGCACAAACTGTGCTAGCAAATCCATCTCCATGTGCAGAATTTTCTGTTAGCAATTGCAAATTGGACAGTGAGTTGAAATTCTCCCCTGTGGAGCAGGGGAAAGCACAAAGGCTTCTGCTCCTCTAAAATCTTGTTTGTCTCTGTGGTACTTAGAGAGTCCTCATTAATGAAGTATTTAAGCATGTTACAACCTTATTGCAGCCCATGAGGCTAGCATTCATTTTGCAGGCATAAATTGAAGCTCAGGAGCTATGTTAACACCTACCTTGGCTTGGCTATCCTGGGAACAGCAGCCTGCAGCATCCCAAAACTCAAATCTGCACATCCACGTTGCCCTTATGGGCAGGCTGCACTGCAAATCCCATCTGCTGCGGTGGAAAGTAACAAGATCCTTTTAAGATCCCTGGGCCATTTTATCTCCCCAGCCTCAGTCACCAGGTGACTCTTACAAGGCAGATATATGGGGGACAGGCACAGCCCCAGTGGCCCATCTACCTTGTACTCACAGCCTGCCCTGCAGATAGTGGAGCTGAACTGCCACCAGGGTGAGCATCCAAATCCTCCACCAAGCGAAGAGCATGGCCGTCTGTAAGTTTGGCTTCTGGCCGAGCCTCAGGGGTGATCTTTCACTTTAGAGCAGATGCAGACTTTAAGTGCAGCTTGTTCAAGGTTAGGCAGAAGGTCTGTGGGAAAATCTGGCTTCAAGTCCTTGAAAGCCTGGGGAAGAGGCTAAGCCTGAGGTCCTTGGGTCTTTCTGCCAAATGAACGGCTCTTTATACCTTGCAAAAGACTCTCTGCCTTGGACCGTGGTGTGGACGGAGCACATCTCAAGGAGATGACATTCAGGGCACAGCCCACTAGAAAAAGGAGCAGGTTTCCCAAAGTGTGGTTGAAACCTGCCTAGGCAGGAGCCCCTCAGAGATGCAGTGGCCTTCGGTAACCTCAGCAGGAGGAGGACACACTGTGGTCCTTCCGATCACAGGAACTGGTAAGGGTGACCCAGGAGGGCCTTTTTCACCCTAAATTCCTATAGCCATCTATCCTCTTTTGAGAAAAATCTTAGATTGTTGAATTGGGGATGATTTCCGTCCTGTTTGTGAATGCCCTCTTGCTTCCAGTAATGCAGGTGGCTGAATACTTTGCAGATGAATCAATGTGGAGGAAAAAAAAGACCTAATTAGCTGAATGCTTTGACTTTTCAAGTAATGACAAACAAAGGTGTTTGGAAGTTGTGGCTCAAAGGTACTTGGTAAATAAGATACCTAAATACAGTGGTTTTTTTCATCTCTGTTAGGTGAAATGTTAGATGGTTTTGAAGAAAGTCCCAAAATAACAAGGCTAAGATAGAACAGTGTGAAAATGTTGGTGAATTCATATGGAAGTCAGGAATTTTGCTATTTATCCCACAATGCTTCCCTGGACTGCTTTAAAAGCCAGGAATTAAAGATCATCCTTTAGTGTTGACCACTTTCCATATCTGGAATATATTTAACAATAAATTTAACATGAATTTTCAGTTCTCAACTTTCACCAGGAATTTTGGTCTTGAGATTTTCTGCCCAGGGTGTTAAGGAAGTTTTTTCAATGGGCAAGAATTTGTTTTGACTGAAACCAGTGACTTCAGATACAAGTTTCCTTCCAGAAGCAGCTAAACTCAGCAGCTGCCATCCCATGTATTTGAGCATGAAACTTATTTGCTGTCACTATGACTTTGAACATGTTATTTAATCAGTCTGTGCCTCAGTTTCTCCTTCTTTGTGGAGTAAATACATGTCCACACACCTTTGGGTAGTTCACTGATCCATACAGACAAAACCCACCAGCTAAAATGTTAAGGATGACTCATCCTGTTGTTTTCTTTTAATTATTTACCTTACTGTGGTGCCTAGAAATCACAGCTGTGAATAACTTTGAGCAGTCCAAATGTGTGGTCCCTCTGCCTTTCCTCCCGCAGCACTCAGGGGACCTCCAGGGACCTTGTGGGAAGGGAGGCAGGTGGGGCAGCAGGGTTTAACCAGCTTGACCAACTTCACCGTCACTGTTGCTGCCTTTCAATGTCCCGTGAATATCCGCTCATTCTGGTTCAGTTTGTTCATTTGATCTGTTTTCCACTGGCTTGTTTTATAAATCCAGCTCTTGTCCCAGCTAATTCAGAACAAGGAGCACTGGGGAAACTTTCTGAAGTGTCCCTAAGCCAGAAGAGAAAGCAGCAGCCTGTTCAGAAGGAAAACACAGGCTGGGTATGGAAACACCTGAATGCTACAGATGCAGACCAAATTAAAATGCTTATTAATAAGCAGGGGAGAGCTTTTAATAGGGAGAGCAGAGGGAGCCATTGCTGGTAGGATACCTGCACTGGCAGGGAGGCAACAGCAGCTTTTTGATGGCTTGTCGTCTTAAACAGGCACAATATAAAATTCACCTAAACCCCGGAACAGCCTTGGGCTGTGAAATTAAGCAAGTCCAAAGAATGCTGTGGGGAGGGTAAATGAGGACAGTTCTTGGAACTATTTATTGCTCTAGAATATGTGCTTTTTGGAATATGATTACGAATAATGTAAAATAAATTATTAGCAGATGAGAAATCAATTTCCTTTCACACACAGTTATTCTTGGTTGTGATAATCCCTCCTCTCAATAATTTTAAAATTCAGAAATCGGTTCAAACGTTGTTCCTCAGTGGGAATATATGTCACTGAGGTATCGGAAATCTTCTTTACCGCTTTCCCATAAAGATCAGTTGACAAATATATCAGTCACCATGGGAGTGGGAAAGTTTATTTATATTTTTTCAAGACATACTTAAGATCTCCTTTCCCCCTTCCTCCAACTTTGACACTTTTTTCGGTACTTCTTGTTGACACTTGGAAGGGAAATAAGAAAAAGGGAGGAACCCGCAGGGCTCAAGCAACCCTTGCAGGATAATCAGATGTAGCTGTAGCAGTTCACATTATCACTTGTGGGCCCAATCCTGCACACACCCAGCAGCAGAGCCTCATGCGAACATGGTTTGGGGGATTGAGGCCAGGTTGTGCACTTGCATAAGGCTGTTCTTGTGCCTGCCTGTCGCAGTTTGCAGACAGAAATGTATTCTGGCTGTGGGCTCTTAATGTTTCTCGATAACTATTTTTACACCCATTTTATGCCTCTAGGTAACAGGCGGTTAGAGGATGTAAAATGACTTCACCATAATTGAGAATCAGGTCCTATAACTCACAAGAAGTCTGTTAGCAAACTCACCAATCTGTAGTAATTAGAGGTGCTTAAGTGTTTGTGTATATGGATAATACAGTTTCTGTTAAAAGATTAAATTTTCCATGGAAAAAACTGATTTTAAATCAAATCTATGCATAGACTTTTCTCTTTTGTCAAGAAGGTTTAAATGAAACATATCATTCCAGTCTAGTGGATACAGATCAAACTATCTTGGCGTATTAAGCCAAATCAAAACATGTCATTTTCAGTTAATTGCAGATTTCTTTGTGTTTGCCAGAGCTGGTTCAGTGCCCTGCAGGAGCTGTAGTTCAGATGTTGTGCGCCGTCCTCCCGCTGCCCGGAGAGCACGGTGGCTCCTGTGCCTCCCCAGGGTTGGTCTGTCCAGGCAGGACAGAGGGACAGACAGCCGTCACTCTGAGGTTCTGTTTTGCAGGAGAGCTGGGAGATAGTGTTTGGGTTGAAAGCCCAGGCGGTGGAGGTACGCTGCTTGGCTGCCGTAACAGTTCAACAAGGCAAAGCAAAACTTTTTGATTTACGTATGTAGAAATGTTTGTAAACAAAACACATCAAGGTAAGCAGATTTTCTGATGGATGGGAACTCCAGTTTGCAATATTCTGTAACAACACTTGCCTATGACTCGTACTTGATTTACTTTTTCTTCAGGCAAAACTCCCACTGTGTTACACCTTGCTGTCTTCTGGTCTGAACCAGCCCCGGCCAGATCAGGAGACACCACTTACAAACATCTTTTTGCAAATCCTGAATCATTTTCAGATTCAGCTGTATCTGAACTCCTTTTCTCTCTTCATCTCCTAATTTGCAAAACTTCACAGATACTTTTGTAACTGTAGGCTTGCACAGATACTTGAAACCATACCATTTGCACCACTAATAATAGGTGCCTAACAGACTCAGAATAAATAGTCTGTGTGCATCTTATAGACTGAGAGAGTCAGATCTACCTCTCAGCTACCTTCTTTAAGTGAGTGGAATCCTCTGGATCTCCATGAATTTGCATAAATATAAATGTGAATCATCACTGTGCATGAATTAAGTTGAATGAGTCCATCTAATTAAGCAAAGGTTTTTCTCACACACATCATTTGTAAACACTGCTTGTGTTCAAGTGAAATGTGAAATGTCAATTGACTTTAATCCAAACTTTGCCCCCAATGAGGAGCAAAGCTCATAGGACTGCCCACAGATTCTGATTTTGTTCCCCAAACTGTGGTGTTAAAGCCGTGAAGGATTGGGATGGCTGACAACCACTGAGTTTGCCTGAGTAAATGAGTAATGCTGACTTTCCCTCCCCAGCCCACTGGGTGCTGAGCGTGATTAAAGGCAAGTCAAGAAGGACTGCGTGCTATTAATTCTATAGAGGAAATCTCTTGCATTATTCATTAGATGTATACGGCTTATTCTAGGAGGAGAGAAAATAGAGAAGCACCTTTGGTTGTATTGTAACATCTGTGAGTACAGCTGGCTCTTTTTCTCTGTGTTCCACTTATTATGTGCAATTTGTATGTTTTCTTCTCCATCCTCAGATAAAAAAAACCCTGAGCTCTAAAGAGAAGAAACTTGCAATGCTTGTTATTACCAGGGCAAAACTCCCACTCCTCCAATAGAGACAGGAATGGTCAAGCTCTTGTTCAGCCTTGGCTGTAATATCTGCTATCATTTGTCAGCTTTCACATAATCAGTTAATTTAATGTAATTCCTACACTTTCAATCAGGCCTGGTGAGCAGATGGCAGAATTCAAGCCTGTAGATTTTGTCTAATGATGCAGTCTGATTCCAGACCCGAAGCTGGCTGCCAGTGCCATCTCTGTGTTCATGGCAGAGCTCAGCTCTGCTTACGCCGCTGCGGCGTGGGTTCGGGAAAGGGGAGGCTCAGGGCTGGGGTAGGGTCATCAGCCAGGCAGCCTCACCTGGATGGAAAGGAGATTAAACACCTTCTCTTTCGTTAAATGGCTGGAACCGTCTCTTGTTGTATGACCACAGAGAGAAGGTGATGGGTGCGCTGAGATGAGCAACACAGGGTTTTGCAGGGCGGTGGGACTCGGCCGATGCTATGCTGCCGCTGCACTTTCGCATGCCCAAGTGGAGGGGCAGCTCCGTTGGGGTGTCAGCACCATGCTTTGAGCAGGGCATTACACACGGATCCTCTCTGCTTGCCAGCAGAAGTCAATTAACAACTGCAGTTTGGACAAAAGCTTGACAGTGTCTCCAGCACCAAATAAATACTTTCCAGGCAGTGGGTAAGAGAACAGTCGCTGTGTTTCAGAGCCACGATGCTGCCGTGTAGCAGCTCAACTGATGAGAAGGAGCAAATACATGGGGATGAAGGAGCACAGATGTCAGGGGTTTGTATGAGCTCTACTCTGTCTTGATTCATAAGTTTGGCCAAGAAATGTGATGCCCCGTGTCTTATTTCTCCTGTCTCTAAAGAGTAGCAACACTCACCTCCCATGCTGAAGAAGATGCAAAGCTTAACCCACAAATGTCCATGAAATGCTTTGATGAAAAATAGTGAGGAAATTTGAAATGTTTGTTACTGGGCAAGATTTGAGCAGCCTTTTCCAGACAGCTGCTCCAAAATATCATTTTGCTTTTGAAACAGGGAAAGCTTTGTGTGCGCTGCCTGTGGGCAGAGAGAAATGCAGACCAGCTTCTCCCGGGAAGTTTATCTCCACCAGCCTGCTTTGGGAAGCACAGCTCAGCATGTCTGCTGCTCCAGGACTGAGCTTTAATAGCTGGATCTCAAAACACGCGACATCTCCTTCCAGCCTCGTCTGGCTTACTGCTGCCTGAGCCCTCCTGTTTGCCCCCCAGCTTCTCCCCTTTGCCTGACTGGCATGTCTGGCTCAAAGGCAGCTTTGACAGGCGGCAGCACACCTGTACATGTGTTTGCACAGTGGCAGCACACTCATATGTGTGTTTGCACACACTGCTGGGGGGTTTCAGGGCTTCTGTCTTAGGCAGAAGAAATGTCAAGTTAGCTGGACTTGCTGCTTAGGACTAATTTATTAAGCGGTAACTAAAGACGTATAATCTTTTCATGACTGCTCCTAGAGGAGGGCTGGAGGTGGTTGCTTGGCATGTTGCATTAACATTACTTTTCTCATTCTGAGTTGTTAAGCACCCCAAGAAACAACTTGAGAGCTACCTTGAAGAAAGAAAACCTGGACGTATCGATGTTGCACAAACATCAGTCACACCCCAGGAGACTTGCACCGTGCATGAGATTAATGCACAGTATGTGGCAATCTTCTGTCCCTCCTCCCATTTCCTTGAGGATTTCTCTTGCTCCTGCTGCGGCAGCTGGAGAAACGCGGCTGCTGCCAAAGCATTGGTGCTTCTGGGGAACAGGAGAGAGCGGCCAGGGGCTGGGGGCCACTGAGCATCGCAGGGCTGTCCCAAGAGTAGCAGGGTTTGTAAGGGGACTCCCAGGGGTGCGGTGAGTCTCACCGCCCTCCCCAAGGTAGGGTGCTCATTTCTCCAGTGGAGCTGTGCTAAGAGGGACTTTGTGCCAAGTACAGCTAATGTGCTAATGATTGTGGATTTCTGCTCAATTAGAAGGACTAAAAGGTGCTTAAAAGGCCTCCTCAAAGAACTCATAGCTCCTGCACAGTTGGTCATTGTTTCTGAGTGACTAGAGCCTTATAAGCAAAACGGCACATATATATGAATATATAATATATGCACATTTGTGCACTGCGGTGCTTGGGTGCTGTGATACCATTTGTACAGGCACTTCCCAGATGTCTGGCTGAATCAAGGCAGAAGGTGAGCTGTTTTCTTCACACATGGCCGCTAAGCTTGTGAGCTTTGTGGGCAAAGCTTAACCAGGCTATTGGAAACGTTACCCAGGGACAGGGAGAGATGCATTTTGTCTGGTGGGAAAAATGACAGAAAACAAGAAAAGAGACAAGCACGTTTCTGTGTTGCTTTTGTTGCATGTGCTCATGTTTTGACGGATTGTCCTTCTGCTCCCGGGTGCCCATGGCTGCTGTCCTGACATGTGTGGTTGGAGGACTGGTAATGACCAGAGGGTTCTACTAACACCCTGCTCCCCCTCCCTCCTCCAGCTGTGGAGATGAGAGATTAATTCTCAGCTGTGATAGTCATTGTCTCCTTGTGCAGGTTCATCAGGTGCAACACGGACTCAAGCTTGTCTGAACCTTGATGATAAGCTCTCCTTGTTAAAAGCCATTATATTCACTACTAGCCGAGTATAATTCTGACTGACTACCGCAGTTCTCCTCTGCATGTAATTGAATTCATATTCATCATAAAGCAATGAAAAATAAATTGTGTGTGTTTTTTTTTCCCTCATAAAGCAAGGCATGCCTCTGGCTCTGCCTTCCCTGTAATCTTCCCCTTTGCAACGTATTGTAATAGAATTCATGGGAACAGAACAGATGAAATAGATTGTGCATTTTTGACCCACCTAGCAGAAAGCAAGCTTTATTCCAGTGCCAAGGAGGAATTGATTAATTCAGTTGGCTTCGGGGGAAAGCTGAAGTCGTAGTTTAAGATGCTTCAATACCAAAGAACAGTGCTGGCTCGGTTGCAGGCTGACTAAGGTGGTGTGGCAGAGGGTCTGTGCCTCAAGTTGTGGTGGGGGTTGCCAAAATATGCCACTAACCAGTTGTTTTGAGCCTAAGGTCTTGAAGACTTAGTGCATTTCCATACAAGGTCTCCAAGTTCAAGCCCCTGTAACTTGTGTGCTTGCAGCACGCAAAATGTTCATGTTCAAAAGAATCTGCTAGTCCTGTGTGCAGTGCTGGTGGGTCAGTTCAAGGAGTCCATCATCCTGTGGTTATTTGCTGTCACCGTGGCAATGACATGAGCTTGGTGCAAAGGAGGAGGAGAACTGATCTGGGGGTTTGGGGACCACTCTCCCAAGATGTTCCAAACTCGAGGGCAGAAGGCACTGCTATGCAGGGTGCTCATTCCCTTACACATCATTCCTGCCCTGCAGCTGGTGGTTTCCATTGCATTGGTCTACTGTAGAGACATCCTCTTCTGAAGCAGATGTCAAAACACTGGTGCCCTCTAAATTCTTTTTAAAAACCTTTTGTCTGGGCATCTCACAAATAGCATATAGTTGGTGGGGAGCTGGTCAGCCGAGGCCGTTGCCTCCTCCCCATCTGTGTTTATCTTTTTCTTTTGTTCTCCTCTCTTCGATAGGATCCAGAAACCAGGAGCTAATGGTACCTGTGAGCAGAGCTGCTACTGCGCTGTAGAGGCCTGTCAGAAATGCTCTGACAGGAAAAAAAATACATTTTCTGCAGCCCCTGGCTCGCTGCCAGCTGTGGGTTAACTGCTTCAAAGGCAGACCAGCCCAGACAGTCCTAATGCATCATAAAATTAGTGAGTTTTGATCAACAAAGGGTCCAAATGTCTTTCTAGTTAATTATTAATTTCATCGTGGTGAAATCATTAATTACATTTTAATACTGAAAGACGTTACTTTTGCAATTCTTGAAATGAACATTAGGAAAAGAAATAAAGAGGAACTCATTGGTAATGAGTCCTGGGAGTTGTGTGAGTGAGCAGCAGGAGCTAGAGAGGTTGTGGTCCCCTGGAGGCTCCCACTTCTCAGCCTGTCCTTTCTCCAGTGCCTTCTCCCAGCACTTGTGCTGGCAAGCACGTAGGAAGAGGGTGCCAAGCGAGGCAGGCATGCAAGCAGCATCGTGCTTGTGCTGCCCTGCATAGGACGTACTTTTCACCCTAAATCAGTGCAATTGCGCACCAGGAATTCCAAATCCTTAACCTCGCTCAGGCTGGCTGTCCTCCCTTCCCTGTGAAATTTCTTTAAAGTAATGATATGAAAATGTAAAGCAGGATTTTATTCTGCAGGTTCCTGAGGAAGACCTCTGCCACGGAAGAAATCTGCACCCATGACTCAGGAGAGGAAGATATTCCTCTCCCATCACTCCAAATGACGGTACATGACCATACAATGGGATGAGGAGGGTTAATACACGACTGTGCTGCAAGACGATGCAAGCAGCACCCTCCTCCGGGGACCAGGACTTCGTCACCTTCACACTGGGTAGTTTGCTCTGGTGGCTGTGTCATATCTGAGGGAAGAGCTGAGGCTGTGATGATATAATTACAGTCAGCAATTGTTAAAATAATTCATCTGTTTTCTGCCTTATGAGGGAAGTCAAGAATTAAAACTTGTAAAAGGGAAATCCGATGCATGATGCAGTTACCCTACTGGGCATTTGACAGTCTTCTCTAAATTAGAAGTCTCTTTTGATGGCTGTTCCTTGGAGTATCATATTATGCATAAGTACTCTCTCTGTTTTCACCCTTATAGTTTTGATATTTTCTATAGCTTAGTAAACGTTTGCTACTGGAGATAGGAGTTGCCATGCAGGATCAGAAAAGTAGTTTCCTTAGGTCAGAACTTTTTCCAGGCCAGTAGAGAGGGTTCAGCTGCCACCAGGTATAACCCAGAGGAGCATTTTAAATTAAGTGTATTTGTGATCCCATGGATCACACAGTGCTTTGGTGGGCATCTTCTAATTTTTTGTCAATACCCCTCTTCTCTCCCTAGCAATTGGGCACTTCCACCACTGTTAAGAACCAGAGAATGACTAGGAGGAAAACCCAAGGTGAATTACCAGGTGAACCCAGGTGAGCTGGAAAAAAGAAGCAGGAGCCCAAAGGCCCAGCTCCTTCAGGAGAGGGAATTACCACGAAGTCCTGTTTGGACTGTGGCCTCCTGAAGTTTGATGTTCAGGAAGTAGAGACTTTTCACCTGGATTTTCCCCTGAAACCACCAGATGGGGTAAGTAAAAGAATGAGAAATAGCCAAACTCCTGCTCCCATCCTAACCACCCAGGATGTGTATCCTCACCTGGCTCCGTAGCAGTGGGTGACTGCCAGCCGTCCTCCCTCCGAACTACAGTGCTGTTCAAGAAGAAAACCGGCACTTATTCTCAGATGCTCAAGCTGATTGCATCCATGATCTGCCTGGTCAGCCTCTGAATACCACTTCCCCTTGCTTGAGTCATTTAATCACCACTGCCAATCAGCACTATTGAAGAGAGCAACAATACGTTTCAAAGCTCAATCACCTTCATAATCGTCTCACTGTCAGCACATACGTCTCCTGGAGGGCAGAATTACTGACAGATGAGATGTAGGGTGTTTTTGCAATTGAAATGTTCACTCATACGTGTGTGTGTCTCATGAGCACACATATGACTATATATATACACATGAGTATGTATGCTATGTTTTTAAATGTAGACTAAGTGTTGGGAGCAGCTTGCACGCAGACAGGGAACTATGCATTTAAACAGAATTTGCAGCTGCTTCAATGTTTGGTCAGCTGAGAAATATGCTTAAAAAGCCCAGTAATGTTGCAAGGCTTACAGTGACGCTGGTCAGTGTTTAAATGCACTCAGTGGAGAGGGCTCACATGGGGATGAGTCCGTGATAGTCCCTGTGCTGGAAGGTCTTCCTGTTGCTAAATCTCCTCATTGTCATCAGGTTGTGCAAGCTGCTCATTTTTGTCTTTTTAACTCAGCATGGACTGGAGCCTCAGAGAACCTGCTCGGCTTTGTGGAGACGGCCAGTCATGGGACAGTCCATTCCAGTGCATGCAGATGCTCCAGGGAGGCTGGGAAGTCTCCCTGCCCACCCTCCCACCTCTTGCCCTTCTGTCCCAGCAAAAAGTTCTCTGAAGGCTTGTATTTCCCTGTAGAAACTTTCAATTTCAAGAGATGGGGATTTTCCTGCAAAAACCTCTTCAACTGAAAAATTTCCAACTCTAATAGCTATCCACCCATTCTTTTCCAGCTTTCTACCTGGCTTTCTCTCTACTTCACCCCTCCTGACAAGAAGCAGCCAGAGATAAACCTTCTTAGTCTCCATGCTCTGGAGCGGTCTGTCTAGCACCCGTCAGAAGTCCTACCTTCAGTTTCAGGGAAAGCAGAAGAAGCAATGATGTCACCCGTTAGCTCTGAGACGTGAGCACAGGCATCCGGCCCTGCAGCGCTTGTGCTGCATGGCATTACTTGGGTCATTAACTTCTGACCTGCAACATAGCGCAAGGCTGATGGTATAGAATACTCTGTTGTGATTCATCACCTGAGAGTCTAGATACTAATTATAATCTGCCTCTTATACATGCCACTAGCCTAAAATTTTAATCCCAAACACTTGTGTGTGTAATGAGGCAATGCTTTTATGGCTTATATCCTGGTGTAAGCCTGTGATTTGTAACATGCTGGAAATACAAAATCAAATAAGAAGGAATAAAAATAAAACAACAGCAAACTTTTGCCCTTGGAATTTGACATATAAAAAGTGTTGTGATGACTTTAAGTTTGCAAGGAAAACAACTGAATGTGCATGTGTCTACGCCTGTGTATTTCTGGTTTTATACATCTCTATAAAGGTAATTTTCAAGGTAATCTTCCCTGATGCTCAACAAATCGAATCCTGATATCCATTGACCCAGAGGGAATGCTGTGAGCAGGATCAAATCAGAGTCATTTCTGCCTCTGACTTATCAGGACAGATTATAAGTACAACTCATTGCATGCAGAGCTGCTTCCCGCCGGCCAGATGCTTTTCCTGGAGGCTCTCGGCAAAAACTTTACTGTCCCTGTCGGTAACTTCTGGGCTGACACGCAGCCCTTGCTGGGACTCAGACTGAGGGACGTGGGGTCCAGTCCTGACCCAGGTGGTGCTTTTGTTTGCTGCACACATAATTTTCAGGGTACAGATGCAGCTTCTGCTCTGTTATGGCCACTTTTAACAATGTGATTCCCACAACAGACATAATAGGGCCCAATGGCTATGTGAGCTTACGGACTGTGGGACATATGGACTGGGGAAGACTGAAGAAGTGCGAGCTCTTGGGAAAGGTGGCCTTATTAATCTGTACCAAATCACGAAAATGCCCCACAGGGAGCAAGATCATCAGGAAGAATTTAGGGATTCTGGGCACCTTTCCAACAGGGAACAGTAGAGCATCTGGAAAGGGGAGTCTGGCTGGGAGCTGCGTGCCAACACAAGAAAGGGAGGTGGGATTAGCAACACCAGTGAGTGCAAAGGCAAACGTGTGGCCCTCTAATCTGTATCCTAAAATTTGTTGTGCCACAAGGCGTGTGCCACATACCTGGAAGAGCCGAGGGGCTGGAGAGCTTTAGGAACAGCTTTTGGAAAGGATTGCTGTTGTAGTTTGACTCCAGTCTGCAACTAAGCACCACGGAGCCGCTCACTCACCCTTCCCCCTCAGTGGGGTGGGTGGGAGATTTGGAAGAGCAAAAGTAAGAAAACTCGTGGGTTGAGATAAGAACAGTTTAATACTTGAAAATAATAATAATAATAATAATAGTAATGGAAAGTAAAACTATGAGAGAGAGAGAAAAAAACAACAACAAAAAACAAACAGGGAAAGGAATAAAACCAAGTGATGCAACCACTCACCATCCACTGACCGATGCCCAGCCAGTTCCTGAGCAGCGGTTGCCACCCCCCGGCCAACTCCCCCCAGGTTCTATACTGAGCGTGACATCACATGGTATGGAATGTCCCTTTGGCCAGTTGGGGTCAGCTGTCCTGGCTGTGCCCCCTCCCAGCTTCTTGTGGGGGAGGCAGAGTATGGGAAGTAGACTACTCTTCCCTCGCTGGCAGAGTATGGGAAGCTGAAAAGTCCTTGACTTAGTATAAACACTGCTTAGCAACAACTAAACCATCAGTGTGTTATCACATTATTCTCATGCTAAATCCAAAACACAGCACTGTACCAGCTACTAGGAAGAAAATTAACTCTGTCCCAGCCAAAACCAGGACAATTGGTCCCAGGAATGTTGCTGCTGCTTTGCAGTGACCTGGTATGAACTGCCTCAGACCCTGCAAGCTTGCTGCCCCCTCAGCTGGGGCTTGAGCTCACCTAGTATCCGTGTGCCAGCAGAGCTGCTAATGTCTCACAACATCAACTGTTGGGTGATCAAGGATGATGGACCAAGCCTTGAGGCTTTGCAGTGGGGAACCAGGGGTTTGAAGTGTCAACCTGTGCTCTCCTGATGACTTCGGTAGGTTTGGGGGGAAAATCCATGTTTGTCATGGACAACCCACTAGTTTAGCAGGCATGTGAACTAGATAAATGTCTGGGGAGGGAGAGACGTATACTTTGTTGGTATGTTTTTCCTAAAGAATATGTTTGGTTAAAAGTTGAGATGGTGTGAGGGAGTGAGCAGACAGCAAACAACAAAAAACATTGGGATTTGAGCGCTGGAAGAAGAAACAAGCTTTCCTTGGAGAATGACACTGAGGCAGAAAGGAGAAAGTACCAAGCTGGAAACATCAATGTTACATGTTTTAAAATAGCAGCAAAAGCAATAAACTATTCCTTTTGGCAGCTTCTTCAAGCAAGTCACTTTGGATGGAGGCTTTTCCCTGTAATGAAAATTATATGATCTCATCTTGGAGATTGGAATGATGTAATAACCATGTAGGGAGTATTTTGATGTCTTGCATGGGTCATTGAAAAACTGCCTGGCAAATTGGTTCACAGACTACAGGGAACATTCCTGCCACAGCAGGAAAATTGTCTGGATATAGCAAGTGACCAAAGGGTTTTGAAAAATCCCACCGTATGTAGTAACTGTTTCTAGTTACAGTCACAGAAATATATCTTTTATTTTCCCTCTCTCATTTTTTGTTGTCTTTTGATATAGCCTTTCCTTCTCATTCAATAACCCTTCTTATACGTTCATTTTCCCTCTATATTAATACCTGATGATCCATTAAGGCAAATCCTGTATTTCGAATTGCATCTAAATTGATACTGGAGCATGGACCGCCTGCCTCAAAACCACTTCCATTCTCTTCTGCTGGAGATTAGATGGATTTTCTTTCTGAAAACAAATGAAAATTTTTATTATATGTGTCATTCAAACTGCAATTCCATCTTATTAAACGGTTCCAGGCAGTTGGTGCTGGGAACATTGTAGTAAGGACTCTAATGTCTGAGACTGGCTGAATCTGTTGGCCAATTCCACACTCTTAGTCTGGAAATTCTGGCTGTTGCTAAGTGTGCAAATTGAAAACCATATGAAACAATGAAAATAAGTGTTTTATTATGTCACTAATATTTAGAGTGGTTTAGGATGGCAGCTGTTCATTTCTGCGTATTTCAATGCTTTAAGGAAAAATGCTCTCCGGACTTCTTGTTTTTAGTGTATGCCTTGGCGTTACAACACCATCCATCTTCCCTTTATAACATCCCAGATGTCCCTAAAGTCATTGAGAAAAGAAACCACGCGTGAAATAAATGCTGGCTTAGACTAAAAGATTACATTTCAAGTGTGCACTAATCTTTTTCTTTATTTTTCCCAAACAGGTGCCAATTTGTCAGCCAAGACCCAAGGAAGGATGTGGGCTTTGCATTCTTCATTTCTAGGCATCGAGGCCTTCAAGAGGGACTCAGCATCCTGGGAAGGTACCTGGCTCTATACAGCACCAAAGGAAGGTCCACCTGGGAGCGGGGGGAGCCTATCTCAGACCTGCTTTTCTCCATGGAAGGTCCACAGCCTGGAATGCTTTCCTGAGGAAGCTACTTCCATCTCCTTATTTAAAATAGCACCAGTCAGGCTTCTATTAATTCACACATAAATGTACATCTCTAGTCAATCCCCAAATCACCAAGGAACAGACTGGGGTGTGCATTAAGGTGAGTCCCTGCTAAATCAAGGTTACTGTATAGAGAGGAGCAAAATTCATGGAGGGAGGAGAAGAATGAAAGCAAATAGGCAGCATAGCATCACTGTACGTTTGTGGAGGTCAGATTAAAAAAAAGTACAGATGATATTAGTTTGCAGGGGTGTCATTCAGGCATGGGTTGCATACACCCATGTGCTGTGCAAACAAGACAAATCTCCCCTGCCTTTTGGTTAGTTGGTCCAGCTGGAAGGGAGGCAGATTTTTTTTGTCGTTGGTTTTTCTTTTCAAAGTCTAATCTCTATTGAATGTGAAATGCAACTGCTGCTGCTGAGAACTGCAAACAGTCCAGTACAAAGGGGATGTGCAACACCCCATCCTGGTTCAGTGGTTGAGTTAAGGAGACTGGAGCCACCAGTGGCACAAAATCCAGAACATCTTGTCACTTCAGTGGCTCCTGCCTGGAACCTGCACAACACCTTCCAGGTTAAAGCAAAGGGTTTCTTTCCCCCATCAGCACTGCTTCCCGTAAAGGTCCATACAGAAGTAGTTTTCTCCCAGCAGTGTCAGAGCAGGCTGGAAAGCATCGACTGGTGGTTAAGTAAAGGTGCCCACTGCAGAAAGGAGACTAGAAATACCTGCTTTGCAAGTCACTCCATCTCTCTCCACCCTAGGCAATGAATAATTTTTAGGAGCCTTTCCCATTAAAAGGCCACCAGAGGGAGTAGCTGCCACTGCTGCACAGAAGACCCAGAGAGCTGGTGCCAGCATGGCACACATTACCGCTATTATTTATAGCACTCTACCTATACTTATGTAAGTGGTGCTAATTAGTAGATGGAATTAGCCTCCTGCTCTCCGCAGCATAATTGTAAATAATTTCCTAATGTTTCACTCACTGAGTAATGAGTTTCTCCTGGAAATACAAAAGATGAACTAGTGATAATCTGGCAGTTTACAGCAAGATGACAAACATTAATTATATGGGATTACGATATGATCCTCCAATTTAAGTCAGTTTGGCATTTCTAGGTAGAGTTGGAGCCTAGGACTTCAGTAGATGCTCTTGTCTGCAGCATTTTATGTTACTTTTTTTCTGATTTTAAGCAGCCTTCTAGCTTTATTTTTTACCCACAGTTTTAACCACCATCAACTACTTTGCAGGCAGAGTTGTTGGGCCAGATTTTTTGACAAGATGGTTGTAGAATTGTGCATGAAAAATATGTACAGTATCAAGCTTAATTTGTGTTTCAAAAGGACTGTGCCAGCAGACCAGACCACTGTGTGTACGGGGATGTAGCTTGGCTTGATCGTCAATAAGCTGTAGGCTTAAACCGGGGACGTGCGATTTACTAAGGTCAGCTCCAGAACAGTGGTGTAAATAATGCTGGGATACAAAATACTCACTGAATAAGATCATGCCAGCAAACTGGACCTTATATTTGATGTTTGTCAAGGGACTCTGCTAACTGCTGACGGTCCTTGGGAAATTCTTTGAGCTCAGGTGGGAATTCTGGAGCTTCCAAATTTCAGGGAAGTTTCTCTCCACCTGATCGCAAAAAGAAGATCCATCTGCTGACATGGACATATTTCTTCCTGATCCAGGAAGATTCTTCTCAGGTTTCTCTTATCCAAGCACTGAGTAAATCCATCCTTCTTCTTTGGGAAGATCA
>NW_008824286.1:2628435-2631598 GCF_000699105.1 Pygoscelis adeliae | reverse complement strand
AGATATAGATATGAATCTGGGCGTAATGGTGTAGGCTCAAGCTGAAGAAGTTAATTTTTAAATTTGTTGCTGAGATCTGATCATCCTTATGTATTCTGAATCAGACCCAGGATAATTATAGTTTCCATATTTGTAGAAACTGGAATTTGGAATATGGTAACCTTGCTGTTTTCTCTGTATTCATTAGTTTTCTATAAATAATACAAATGCATCATAATCACCACTGGAACTCTTCACTAAAATGAGAAAGGAGACTTTATTCACTGAAATAAAAAGATATTCATAGACATTGGTTGGAATGAAATCCCCAAACATCAGGATAGGCAGCAATAGTGTTTGGTTTCTGAGCTTGTGCAAACAGCCGCTGTGCTGGGCATCAGCAAACCCAGTTTCTATTCTTGCTGCCACTGTTTGCTGCGATGCAATCTTGGGCTCCTAACAATCTTTTAGTTTCTCCATCTACACCCTGGGGATAACGATACTTTGTCATTTACACAGAGCTCCATCTCTCTCTCTAGATCCCAAGGTGGCATGCAAGGATGTGTAAGTATTGTGGTAATTGTTGTATCACTGCCAATGTTCACTGGGCTGGAAGGACGTGAGCCGACTGCACGCTCGTAACAAAACGCCTGGGCTGCGTCTGCTTAACCGCTTGTTTTCAGGTCCCACCGAGCCTATGCAGACCCAATAGCTGTTAGTAGTGTAAACTGCATATTTATAGTGATATATACATATTCCAGTGCTGGCTCAGCTTACTTTGATTTGCTCTGATTTCGCTAAATACTACAGGCCAATGCTCAGACCTTTCAAAATATTTTGGTGCCCAAGTCCTATTGATTTAAAGGGGAATTAGTGGTTTAAACACCTTTGAAAATCTGCCCCTCAGGGCCTATTTGTGCAGATACACCTGCAGACTCAGGCCTAATTACCAAATTTGGTACATCTGTATGTAAGTGGGGAGTAGTTAGGTAAAAGCTGGCTGATGTCTTTTACCCACAGAGTATTTCTCCTCTTGCACCATGAAAAAGGAGAGCTAAATCCTGCCTCAGGAGCTGATGTTTCCAATTTAAGAATCATTATATTATCATTTACACTCTCAGCTGTCTGCTGAAAAATATATTGACCTTTATCTTTCCCATTGTACCAGGTGAAATCTAACAGCGCTGGGTGCATTGCAACGCTCGCAGCAGCTGCCAGCTGTGTATTTCCATATAGTGAGGGCTGAAGGGTGCTGCAGCTCCCTTTGGTGCTGCACCAGCCTGCATCCCAGACCTGCCATGTCTTACAAGGCTTCTTCCATCTACATAGAAGAATAATGGTATTAGTTTTCCCTTCCTGTGACTTTTCCATCAGTAGAAACATCTCTTTCCTCAATTCACCTAATTAAGTGTCAGGAGTTGATCTTTGGGCTGAAATTGGTACCTGAAGTAGAAATGTGTGAACAAGCTTTGCTGATAGATTTTGTTATTTATTGGCAAGTCAAATACAAACAGCCAGGGAGCTGGCTCAGCTGAAGGTTACTTAATCTGTATTTTGTTTGTTGTTGTTTTCAAAATGTAATAACTAGATTTTGAATTAATTTGTTTACTATACTGTCCTCAGTCACATCCTTCCTTTTAGGTGAAGCTTTTCTGACCCCTTAAAATTACTTATAAAATCAATCTTTAATTTTAATTCTATCTTTCAGTCTCCATCCACTCTTCAGCCCTTCTTTGTGCAGGGGTGTTGCCTGTCATTGAGCCCCTAACACATCTCACTGCAAACTCCTTGCGATTCTGCCAGATTTTAAGTATTTGGGCTGAAATTTCCTGCAGCAGGTGCCTGCCCCCAGCTGACTTGGTTAGGAAATAGTTCAGGCAAAAGGATTTTTGATTTCCCTGGAAAGAGGATAAAGAGAAACACATTGTTTGACTCATCCTAACAGAAAAGAACTCTAGCAATCTCTCCTTTTAGAAGGTGCTCCTTGCTTCAGAGCTGGGATTTGAAACCTCTGTTGGGAATTTTCCTCTGTCTTGAAATTACACCAAATATGTCCCCTCGTGCATTCAGAAAAACGTAGTGCATGAAAAATGAAGATTTGCAAGGTCTCTATTGCTGAAAATACCAAATTGTTTTTTCATTTGTACCAAAGGTACTCATGTGTCGGAGAAGGAAGATCGCTGCTGCGGGAGGGAGCGTGAGATGCTGTGAACCTGCAGAAGCCAGAGGCACATATAGAGCAAAGAGCTTTCCCCAGCTTTTAGGGCCCCTTGCTGATGCTCAGGTAGGGTGAAATGAGAAGTTATCAGTTTCTCTTTCAGATGAGATAATGACTAGGCCTGTGGAAAGAGCACAGTAAGACTGGGCTGGGATATGTACTATGGGGAATATGACCGAGCTTGGTGGCAAGGAAGAGTAAAGCATACATTAAAACTCCAGAATTCTGAGAACAGTCGGATCTCAGAAGCTCAGCTGTCAGTTCTTTATATATCTCCTTTAATTGTGCTTATTTGGAATTAGAGAGCCAAATTCTCTGCTGGCAGAAGCTGTTGACACTAGAAGAGCATTTGGCCATCAAAATCATGTATTATTGTTGTATATTATTTACGAGCTTATATAGCACCTTTAGTAAATGCTGCTGCACAGTGATGGATATCCATTAATTTTACATTAATGCACACCCCATCAAATATATTCTGGAGTCTGGCACTGAGATTTCTGGGCTGTCTTGCCTCAGATACCAACTGGTTCTGGTTTTGGGTGTGTCAGGTAGTCACCCTGTGCTTTAAAGGAGCACTGTGAATTGGATTTGTGTCATGGTTTAACCTCAGCTGACAACTAAGCAACACACAGCTGCTCGCTCACTGCACCCTGGTGGGATGGGGGAGAGAATCGGAAGGGTAAAAGTGAGAAAACTTGTGTGTTGAGATAAAGACAGTTTAATAGGGAAAGCAAAAGCCGCGCACGCAAGCAAAGCAAACCAAGGAATTCCTTCACTCCTTCCCATGGGCAGGCAGGTGTTCAGCCATCCCCAGGAAAGCAGGGCTCCATCACGCCTAACGGTGACTTGGGAAGACAAACGCCATCACTCCGAACGTCCCCCCCTTCCTCCTTCTTCCCCCAGCTCTATATGCTGAGCATGACGTCATATGGTGTGGAATATCCCTTTGGTCCATTGGGGTCA
>NW_008824286.1:2589800-2627492 GCF_000699105.1 Pygoscelis adeliae | reverse complement strand
GACTTGGGAAGACAAACGCCATCACTCCAAATGTCCCCCCCTTCCTTCTTCTTCCCCCAGCTTTATGTGCTGAGCATGTCGTCATAGGGTGTGGGATATCCCTTGGGTCAGTTGGGGTCAGCTGTCCTGGCCGTGTCCCCTCCCAGCTTCTTGTGCCCCCCCAGCCTGCTCGCTGGTGGGGTGGGGTGAGAGGCAGAAAAGGCCTTGACTCTGTGTCAGCACTGCTCAGCAGTAATGAAAATATCCCTGTGTTATCAACACAGCCCAAATCCCAAACACAGCCCCGTACCAGCTACTGTGAAGAAAATTAACTCTATCCCAGGCAAAACCAGCACAGTGGGTTAATGATACTTACCTGAAATGATTCTGTAAGACTTGATCGATTCATACTTTTACAGCAGCATTTAGAGGTCTTTCAGAGAAAGCATGGTATGAAAACAATATTTAAATCTGCATGGACTTGTATGACAACTCTTGGTATTCTGGATTTGTAAGGGAGGACAAAAAGATCTACAAATATTTACTTATGCTTTAAAAGCTCTTGGGATACATCTGCACAGTAAAGTACTGCGCTAAATAACAAAAAGGGGCTGACAAAGGTAGAGCACACACTGGCTAGGAAGGAAGCTTGGATAACTTGGAGAGGGATCCCAGACTAGGGCAAAAGCTTTTTTTGCATGATGGAGACACAGTCCTGCCTCTCTCAGGTTTGTCCTCTTTCTGCAGGCGTCTTGGCAGTTCAGGGTTTCTTTGCAGAGCTGCCCATGCAAAAGAAAGTTGAAACTCCTGAACAAATGAGAATTTAAAGTTTATTTAATTCACATCCAGCCAAGGGGGCTGGAGGAAGAGTCCCATCTGGGTGACCGCCCTGGAGCACTGCGTGAGTGTAACAGAACTGGGGAGTCCCATGGCAAGTCAGAGAGCAGAGGAAATTTGGAACAGAGGGAGCAGCTGGGCAACAAATGGGCATGGTACATTCATTGACACTTGTGAGCTGAGTGCAGTCTCAGCTGGCTGAATGCTTATGGATTATCTGCCTGCCTAAAGGAAAAGAAGTATTTATTTCACTTTTGTTTATGGTCAGTAGCTACTAAGATCCATTTTCTGGCTGCTGTTAGTCTTACGCTATGGCGTTTGGATCACGGAAACAATGAGACAGTATTTCATACCCTGGAAATACAGCATGGCATCCTGGCCCTCCTGAGCACTGCGTAAAGATGCCATTAACCCTTGAGGAGCCAAGACTTCATCCCCAATCCCTTCACTGAATGTCTCATCTTTATTGATCCTGGAAAGCTTTCTAAAAAAGATATGCTTCTGAATCAGTCATCAGGTAGTCAAAATTATCTTTTGACTCCTATATGGAGGAGAGGAGCTGGGGTTGGTTCCAGCATCTTCTGAGATGAAGCACAGGAGACATTGGGTAGTAGCAGCCTTGGGGAAAGGTTCCATGGGCCCATAATTCGGTCCCCCTTCTCTGTTACTGGGGCTGTGATGGGGTGGTTCCAGGGAGAGCCTCTCACTGGTGTGACCATAGGAGCCTCAAGCTGGACTCTGCAATACACCATTGTCCCCTTTTGTTTTCATCTCATAAGCTCCTGGTTCAGTAAGTGCCTTTGACGCTATCCTCTCCACTCGGAGTAAGGTACTGCCTACCTTGCACACACGGTGCAGCTATAGCCATGATGGCCTATGGATTTGTGCCAGGGGTAATATCTTTGAACTGGCTGCTACAGATGGAAAACCAGATGCGCATTCTGAAGAGGGCTTGTGTGCCACCAGCTCTCGCCATGCAGAGGTCAGGTTTCTTGGCAAGCATTGTTCCCTGCTGAAGGGTGCTGTGTGTAATTACTGCTCCCTCTCACTGTTTGCTGCTGGCAGGATGGGTGCTTCCACAGCTCCAGACATCCTTGACGTGTTGTTTCTGCCCCTCCTTTTCTCCATTTCTACAAAACATCTCACTTCAAACAGTGAAACGGATCTCCACAGGTGTGCAATGATGCCCACATCCTCCCATGCATGCCCCACCAAGTGGAGCCGACATGGACCTCCAAGGTCCCACTTCTTCTCTCGCTTCCCTCCTTCCCTGTCCCCCTCCTGCTTTGCCACCCACCTGCGTGCAATTGCAGGGAGCAGCGGGTGCCCGCATGGCACCACTGGCGGGTGGTTGCACAGCGGAGCAAGCTCTCCATGAAATAACAAAGCAACCTGGCACATCACAGCCCATCTACTCTCCTTTCCTCCCGCTGGAGTCTTTCACTCATTTTACACCTGTTAGGCTGCC
This sequence comes from Pygoscelis adeliae, assembly GCF_000699105.1. Lineage (NCBI taxonomy): Eukaryota > Metazoa > Chordata > Aves > Sphenisciformes > Spheniscidae > Pygoscelis > Pygoscelis adeliae. The sequence continues at coordinate 2,625,208 of NW_008824286.1, read as the reverse complement.
GCTGCTCCTGATACCTCAGCTCCTGGTACGTTCCCCTTCCCTCTCATTCTCATGGGCCGTTACATCCACCAGCATGAAATACTCATGTCTCTGCAAAGGGGAGATTTTGGAAAGTCACTTTTTTCAAAGCACTGCTGCTGAGACAAGTCTGTTTTATCTGTGATCTCCTTGGACTCACCTCTTCCTCACACCCTGCTGTGCCTCTCACCACCTCTTCTTAAAGTAACATTGACTTTTCAACTCCATGCACTTCCTGAGTTGTCAGTGTTGTCTTAGTCCCACCAAGGCATATTTGTAGGGGGAAAGGAGGAGAGTGGGTGGAGGAGGAAGAAAGCTGGGAAGGAAACAAAACCTACTCTTTAAGACCTGCCCCAACTACGCTTTGTTCATGAGAGCGAGCATGGCCTGGGAAGGAGCCTTCACTTGCGTTGACTCCAGGCTGCTCTGAGACATACAGAGTATTTTATTTTTGGAGCCATATCTTCAGGCAGCATAGTAATGGGATGGATCCTGATTGTGTAGGCATTCATCCAGCCTCCGTGCTGGTGGGCATATAGAAAGAATGAGAGCAGGATGGATGAGACTAGCCTAGAGTAGACTAGCAGTCAGATCCACTGTAGGCACTGATTTATACCAACTAAGGATCCAGCCTGTGCAGTCTGGTTGAACCTTAATTTCTGCTCAGATTCCACTTTCCATTAGCACTCTGTGAGCATTTATTTGACAGCAGAAATTTTTCACTATCTTAGAAAAAGCAGTCACATTTCGGGGAAAGCTACTGCGTTCAGTTCATCTACACACCCACATGCACTCCCAGACGTGCACAGAGCTTAATTTTGCATAATCACATTGGTTCTTAACCATGGCAATATATTCAGATCTTCAGACACCTGACAGTCAGACCCAGCTCTCTAGTAGCCTTCCTGCTGGAAAAGCAATTATATTTATGCAAAGGCATCGGTGGGGAGTTTAAAGGTACCTGTCACCCTAGAGGGAGCGGAGAGTTTTTTGGGCTAACCGTTTCAAGGGGGGCATCACACCCAAACTTGTTATCAAAGTAAAACTCAAGTGATCAAGAATAATTGTAAACTACATCCAGCAAAGGAAAATGAATTTTAATTCTCTAATAGGTGAGTTGATCAGCTTGTCTTCCACTCTGTGGTGATGAATCTGTTTGTTGAGATACCTCAAACTCTAGGGATGAAATTCTTTGTCTAGCCAAAGAGGAGGCAGAAACTCTTTATCTGAGTCAAAGGGTAAAAAAAAAAAAAAAAAAAAGCGCAAAAGTAGCCATTTACTACCTCTCCTGTCCAGTTTCTTTTCTGTGCAAACCAGAATGCAATAACACTTCCAAGCTTTCCCCACTTCTGCTCACTTGGGCTGAGCTAGCAATAATTTGGGCTCCTGCTCACAACATCTTTTAAAAGAGACCATCTCCAATGAAACAATCCCAACTAACAATAATTACATTTTCAAATTAATAGTTACTGTTGTTGGATCCTGGTGTACTTCATTGAATTTCGGTGCCGTTCCCTGTGGTCTGACTGAAGATGCGTGTGGCTGACATCTGTCAGGGATGATGGAGGGAGGACTGATCCCGCCCTGGGGCAAGAAAATAAACTAGACGATCTCCTGAGGCTCCCTCAGGCCCTGAGCTCCTGCGATGCCTATCTCTATATATTTAACTAGATAAAAGAAAAAGCCCTGCCATATGACAGAGAGATGGCACTGCCACAAAGCTGAGAAAATGTACTTCTTTGGTAGAAATTAAGTAGAAAATGCAGCTGTCTCCAATTCAAAGTTTTTGTGGACACTGGAAGGCAGTCTCCCTTCTTTCATCATGTGGTCCAAGACCTTAAGTGGCTGAAATGAGAAACTTAAGAAAGTTAAGAGAGGAGGAAATATTTTGCTGATTTTTCCTTTTTTTTTGAACATAAATGCCATTTTGGTACAATAGATATGAAGAGCTGTAATGCTGTCTTTCCCTCTCATCTACAGTCAAAAAAAGGAAAACATTTAGGGATGGAGCCAGAGTATGATCTTGATTAATGCATCCAGATGTAACGCTGAAGTGAATCTCATGCTATAAATGCAACTGTTTCAGGCTCCCACTTGTGTAACAGGGATAAAAATCTAAAACAAAGGTTCCAAAAAATTCTCCTGAACCTTCAAAGGCTCAGTCAGGCCCACATGCAAAGTCTAAAATATTTGAATTTACTGGAAAATCCCCAAGACTGTGTCTAGAGTGATTTTAAGACTTTTCTTTTTTCCAATTCAGATGAGCCCTGTTACACACCGGGAATGTCTAGAGGAGAAATACAGCCTATTTCATAAAACCTTATTATATATTTTAATGCACACAAAGTACACATGAAAATGTCTCTTGGGCATTTCATTCTTTCAGTTTTATAATTTCATGTGCTCTTTGGTTACTTAGGAAAAGTCTTCAAAAAAAAACCACTTTTGTGATGTTTATTTTGTCTCCGCAAGGGCTACAGCTGCTGAATCAGACTCTGTAATTCATGGGTGCATTTTAGTCACTTGGTTAAGTTTGATCGATTGACAAAAGTGTAACAAGTCCCAATGAGTCAAGTAACGCCATTTCGGAAACAACCCCCAAACCCAAGTGGCAATAAGCCTGCAGCAGGTGCACATCCACCCCAAAACTGATGTTAAAGATATTCTTTCCTGGCTTCATATGACTTCCAACATCAGTTGGAGGCTTCACTTCTATCACCAATGAATGTCAAAAAGCCGTGTATACCTTAACAGCACCATACATCACACATGACCCTAAAGATAACCCCTTCTACTTTATACCGCCTGATCAGCACTGGTGGCATGAAATGCCTGTCTGAGAAGGGAGATCTGTTGACAAAGGTCCTGTTAGGGACTTTCACACCAGGTATGAATTGGAGAACAGGGTACAAATATCCCCTTCTGCTGGTGGGATGAGGCACTTATGGGTCAGCTTTTTAATCTTGCCTCAGTCATCTCTCTGCAGCTATCTGTGCATGTGTGCTGCACAGCATGGTAAAAATGGAGGTCAAGACACAGAAAAGGTCTGTGCTTCAAGGAAGCAGTGGTGGGTTTGATGTAGACTTGTAGCCTGTAGCTCATGGTTCAGTTCTGGGCTACAGAAAGAGGGAATTTCAAATTCTTCCATGACTGGACAAAGACATGAAGAATAAAACCCAAGTGGGTTTGCTTGGAACAAGCAGCCTTGTAGCAGGATCCCATGACGCTCTGAGCCAGGAGGTCAGGCTGGCCCTGATGAGGCAAAAGCAAGGCAATGGTGTCTGTGGACCAGCATAGGTCCTATGCCTATGGCAGGTGCAGTGCACAGAGAAAATCTTATTGAAGAGATTTATGTCTCAAGGGCCCAGAGTTTCCTTCACACAGTGCAGAGAAAAAATTTCAGCCTCCAGAGAGAGACAGAAACAAAATGCATACTCTTCGAGCACTAGGATAGTGATACTAGAGCAATGCAAACAAGTTAGACTTGCTATTGTTAGGGCCCTGCATGCACTTAGAGGCTCTTATTGTCCTGCTGCACCTCATCTGGGCCTTCAGCCCTTGGCCAGGGGTTACATTTAAGCTCAGACATTTGACCCACTCCCTTCCCTGAGCAGGACTGTGTGTACACTAAGCCTGGCCTTGCTCCTTGCTGCCTCTGACCAGTCTTGACCCTTCCTCATGTCCTGTGGAGTCTCCTTGGCTGTCTGCTGGACCTGCTTGTCTCTCCCTGCTCAGGTGTCCCCATGCCTCCATCTCAGCCTCTTCTGCAGAGCAGCCTGCTCTTGCAGGTATCGTGTGGTGTTTCCTGGTCCTCCTTTAGCACTACTTTCCAGGACAGAGTGTGGGGGAAGGTTACAGGAGCAGATATGCAGACCTGTGAAGGTTCAAAAGCCAGATAGGGAAACACCCTGACCCCTGGGACTCTGTCCCCTTTCCATGCACAGGGTGAGAGGTCCCCCTGGATGAGGATCTCCACAAAGCCACGGTGGAAAGCAGCAATGAGCTGTAGCTGTCCCCCGAGCTCCAGCTGAGAAAGTGGCATTTCAGCTGAAACATGACAAGGCTGTTAACACATTTCTGGCACTGAACTGAGCGCAGGGTGACACTGCTGTGTCTCGATACTGGTGAGGGCTGGTGACCTTTTAACAGGTTCCCTTTTTAGTAGCAATCACATTGCATAGGCAAATTCTTAAATGCAAAATACTACCTTTTTCTTTAAGGTGCAGAGAGGTATACTACCAAGGCTCTGACAAACATCTGCTTCACTTCAATTCTGGCTCAGATAATGGGAACTCTTGCACAAGAAAGAAAAAAAACAGCAAGACTCCCCGTTATTTACCAATCTAGACAGGTATAAATCACAGAGCCAGTAAAGCCCTGTTCCTGTGATTTTGGTTTTATCGGTCATTACTCTAACTGGCTTGCGATGCTCTTCTTTTAACATATAAATGGCACCACTTTATTTATTGCGGGTGGGATTGATTCCCCTCCCAAGGGGTCCCCATTGAACCTAGCGTTATTTGTACTGAGCATGGAAAGAGAGGTGTTATTTCTTTAGTCATGTGAAACCCTTCTTTAAGGTTTAGCTCTGTTTTCTCCATCGCTGAGCACCCTCACAGGCTGATAGCTATTGTGGCACTGTAAGTTCCAGTAGGAGCTGAAAGGTTTGTGGAGGTAGGAAAGCTAAGTATCACTGCCCATGTGTCCGCTTAGTTATACCATAGGCGGTACTGCTTAGTCTGTGTTTTGTAAGGGAGTTTCAAGGTATGTTGGCAATGTAAAGAGTAACTGTTATAAAAAGCAAGGTACCTGATTTCTTTTAGCCCCTGTAAAAAATTCTGAGCAAGTTCAAGTCCTGCAGCTTGAACTCTTTCTCCTTGCTTTTGCAAGTGATTGGGAACCTCTGGGTCCGCTTCTGCTGCCAGGAAATGGCTGTGCCATGGCACCACGGGGGCACAGCTCACCTCTGCAATAGGTCCCGGGATGTTTTCAGATGCAACATGAAATACAGTGCTGCTGTTCGGGGTTTGGTATGTTCCTGCAGAGATGACACCTGGATGTGCAAACTGCCAACGCAGATACTGAAGGGAAGGTGCTGTTACAGCTTTGCAGAGACCTTTGCTTGGGATTTTTTTTTTTTAATTTTGCTCCTTCAGCTTGGTACAGTGCAGGACATTTGGTATTCTTGGGTCTATTGGAAGAATGCGCTCTACTTTCCTCTAACTACCTGAAACCATGTATATATGCCATAAGATTCCTGAGTGATTGGTTACTTAATAAATCTGTGCAGAAGTTCAACATATGGATTTCTCTTCTCTATTTCTAGAAAAAGATAGATTGAACAGTTTCCAAAATACTGCAAACTTTGTCTTGATTTTAGAAGTCAGATCTAAAAAGGAGAACTTTGTCAGTAGTGTCCTGTACAGTGGAGTCCAGCTGAGGATGGTTAAAGTCTTCCCAGATAACTTTTTCAATGTGAAACAGCGGCAGATAAGGTAAATAAGAGGATCAGTTATAGGAGGAGTGAGATGGGCAGGAGGCTCCAGGGGAGGAAAGAGGGATGGTTTGGTCTGCAGTTGAGTCAGTTCTGATGCAGCTCTTATGCTTTTTTCACTCCCCTACAAGTGGAACGACAAGGGCTGCAAATATAAATATTCATTTTCTTTCTGTAATAAAACTGTCACTGGACAAAACAAAATGTCAGGTAAAACCACTGCTGCTTTCCAGGTGGGGAAGCAGCTCTGTGGTATGAGCCTTGTCCTGAGAATGAAGTACTGATGACAGGGTTTGGAGGGCTTGGGGATTTTGGGGGGGGGGGGGGGGGTGGAGGAGAGTTGTTGGGGTTTTTTTGTTATGGAGGCAGCCATACTTTGCCCATACACAGAGGGGAACGATTGCAACATGATGCTTACTGAACGTAAGTGAAGCTGCAAAAGCTGGTGATCTAGCTAAGTGGACAGCAAAACAAACTGAGGGCATTGGGGGCATAAAGTTGTCAAATAATCGCAGTGTTGGAGCGTTGCGTAGCAACAATAAAGATCCTCCGTGGTTTTATAGTCAGAGTGTGCATTATATACAAGCCCGATCTGCTATTCCGTCAGTGAAGAATTGCATCCAAAAACCTAAAGCCAGTGGACACAATATAGTCAAACACAGTTAGTGGAATTGTTTACTTGCTGTGGTCCTCTGTGTTTGCAGTGGACGTTTCCAATTGTTCCCTCTTAAAAGCCTATCCTTGATAAAGGCGTTAAATTAAAGCACAGTTCTCTATAGCTGATGAATCCTTTTTACCCTCTTTGGTAAGGGGATGAGTCTTCCTACACATTACTCCCTGTTTCAGAACAGCCACGGATTAATACATTTTGTTTCTGAAGCACGAGATACAGGTTCACATGCCCATGCCAGCACCTTCTTCACCCCCATCTTTCATTTGGATTTCCTCCCGCCTTTTGCTGTAATCTCTGTCAAGTAGGGAATCTCTTTTTCTTCTGCCAGCAAAGTACTGTCAGCTCAGTTCTGTGACAGCAGTGATTAGCAATAATGTAATTGCTAAACTGTTTAAATCAAAAGCATCAGTGAAAAAGTTCCCACACTGTGCTCACCCTCCTGCACCACCAAGCCCTCTGCCCATGTTTGCCACAGCAAATACTGACTGTCTTGATTGTTATTTAACGCACATGGCTCTGCTTTGGCATGAAGCATCTTGCATCCTGCTGCCTAGCTTCAAACTGCATGGGCTCAGACAAAGATGTTTTCAATGGCCTTTTCTCCATTGCAATTACAGGGGCAAGGTCAAATAAACACACAACAGAATTGCTTTCTGCTTCTTTGCAGTGATTTTCTGGACCCTATGTATGTCAGCTGGAGATGGCTTTCATGTAACCTCGAACTACTCCAGAGCTATGGGGGAACAACAACAAAAAAAACAAAAACCCCCCAACCCCCCTCCCCCCTCAACCTCCAAACAAAAAACCCCAGCTTTAAAGGTATTGCACATTATTTTGTTGGAGATAGTGTTCTGCCTCCTACTGTGAAGGTCAAAAAGCAAAAACTCTTTTTTTCCCCTCCAAGTGTCGTGCTAGCAAAAGCTAACACTGGCAGCCTTGGAAATGAAAGTTCCGCTTGTATGGTCCAGGTAATGTCAGTTTGGTCTTTCTCAAGTGTGCCTACATTGGCTGAGAGCCCTGACTGAACCTTAAATAGGCTTCCTCTGGGAGTGAGCAATCCTGTTAGGAACACATCCCTCAATTCACACTGCAGCTCCGACTGCCAACAGCGGCTGCAGGTCACACCATGATTCGAGTTACGCAGACGTGTGCCTATGAAGGGCTGTTTGGAGACCTCCCTCAACCGATTTCATGAGTCCACACATTGATTTAGATTCACAGGCAGCTCACATTGACTTCTAGCTTTTGGTTTGAAAGCTCAAATTCCTATAGCCTACTGCAAATCTCTTTTGTGTTGAATCAGATGAAGTTAGTGACAGACAAGACAAAACCACCTAGGCTTTTTTAGTCTTTCTACTCCAAGTTGAAGGATGTTCAAATACTTCATTCCCTTTACTGCTAGGATCCTTCTAATTTCCAGCCTTAACTTATTCTCCCCCAAGGCATCATTTCTCATTTGTTCTTGGGTCACGGTTATATTTTATATCTGCAGCGAGGACAAATTGCAGATTTAAATAGCATTGATGTTGCAAAGTTTTGCACTAAGTACAGATGGAACAACTTGCTTGCAATAATTACAATACAGTTACTGTTTTCATCTGATTAGCTGGAAATACACTGATTTTTCTCCTCCCATACCTTGCATAAAAGTTCCTTTTTATCAAGAGTTTATACAAATGTTACTCTGTAGGGGGTTGCTGTAGTTGCTCTAGATTTGAGAAACACAATAACTTGTTTGTAAATATGTCTGATCATTTGTAACACTGTCTATTACTCCCTTTAGGTCATTCTGGAAAGGAACAGCTGAGGAGGACATAGAGATCTATAAAACTACAGGAGGGAGGAAGAGGGAGGGTGAATTGAGATTGATTGCTCACTATTTCCCCCCCTCCACAGGAATTAGGGGGCCTCATATGAAGCCAGAAGAAACCAGCCCTGTTACAAGATGATTCTTCTTCCAGCTGATAGAAGATGGGTTTGCTGGACTCCACGCCACAAATGTGGTGGATGCAGAAACCTCATGTGGATTCAAGGGGAGATGAGTTCATGGAAATGAATCTGAGGGTTTCAAAGTGTACAGAATTCCTCTCCAATTCAGGAAGACCCTGAGCTGGAAGCAGTTTGAGGCTGGGAGGGTGGATGTGTCACACAGGTTTGCCCTGTTGTTACTTTGTCCTGGGCAAATCATACCCGCGTTAGCTTACCTCTGGTGAGCTTGGACAGAAGTACAGAAGAGCTGCAAGGGCAACCGGGGCTTTGTAACCCTGGTCCACAGCAGCCTCATTAAAATTGACACAGCACGTTCCCCCTCCAAATGTTCAATGAACATCTTCACTTTATGACATGAACATATCTGATCTCTCACACTGTTCATATTTGTAACTTGTCTAAAATGGAAGTGAAGCCCTGATTTTAAAGCGCATTTTAAAGCCAGAAGACTTACAGAGGTGAATAGGAGAATTTTTAAATGCACCAAAGCACCTCCATTGATTTCAGTAGCAGTTAGCTTTGTAAAAGTACCCAATTTACAAGTGTAAATAAACAATTTCAACAGTGTGAATCATTACAGTTTTATATATCGAAATTCCAGCTTTAGTGGTTTCTTTTTCTCTCTGACCACTTAAAAACATTTAAAAGTACCAAAGAGCTATTGTTTGTGCGATCACAGTAAAAAAAAAAGAAAATAAAGTTTGCTGAACCTATTCCGAGGCTAATTCTTCCCAGCAGTATGTAATTTTTCCCACATTGTTTCTGAATAAGCTTGACTTGAAAGTGTCAGAAAATCACTTTTCTTCCCAGCAAAAGTCTGTTCCAGGTATCTTGCTGTTAGACAGATGCTTGTGCAAATGCCATTCCTCATATCCCACCTTTGACGTCGTTATGTCGCTGCTGGGTGTATTTCCTCGCTGTCTGATGTTATCTTGAATTTGAGCATACAGTCCAGAAGAATTCAAGGAGAGAAGTGTTAATTCTCAGCCAAACATATCGAGAGATACGGAAGCGACTCAGGCATATCTGTTTCATTTGATGCTGAGGAAGGGAAAAAGGAAGGTAAACCAAAGGTTTATATATTGAGGGTTTTTTGCAAATGAACTTTCTCATTGCCTTGCTGCTTTTGCTAAGTCTTCTCTGAAGTAGTGAAAATGGAAGGTGACTCTGTTTTTTACTCTCTCTGAGTAAAATAAAACAATCTCTCTGAAGGCAGTTTTACACCAGAACAGTCTTGTTGGCTTCTAGAAACTCCTCACTTGCACTAGATGGAAACAAGCACAGTAGCAGGTCTGGTTTTGTAGATATAAAAGTACAGCTTTGATACAGATAGTGTATCAAAGTACATGTCTGTGAGTCTCTCTGCTGCTTCATATATGCCTTGGGAGCTCCGGTTAACATTCCAAGGCACAGCATTAAGACCATCGTAAACTGCGTTGTTAATGACTGTTAGTAGAAAATATGCTAGTGTTTTGTTTTATGAAGAATTGCCGAGGTGGGGCACAGGATGGAGAAAAAGAATTAACATGTACATGCTCCTGAGTAAATCAGTGTAATTAAGGGATTGCTGTGGCTGAGGAAGCTCGGGTGAGTAAGGAAACTAACTTCTCCTCTCTCTGCTAGCCCATCTCTGGCCAGATAATTTCAACTATTGGAAAATGATAAAGCGCAACTCTGGAAGCTCTTATGCAGGTTCAGTTCTCATTAAAAGGATGGAGAATGGTTTCAGGAAAATCCTCTGGGAATCTAGAACTGGTATTTCCAGGGCAATATAATGGCTTGGCTTTTCAGCTAGTACCCAGGGCAGATTGGTGATACCATAGCAAAGAAAAAAAAGTGATAACATGGGGTAGCAGGTGGGGGTTTCTCTGGGATTTTTATGGATTCAGTTAAGGAGGTATTGATCTGCTCAGTGAATGCTGAAATTTGAGTTTCTTCCTGCAGTAAGGAGATCTGGTGTCCAAAATATTACATTTTTTTCCTGATATGTGCAATGTATTTTATAGCTTATAGAACTATTTGCATCTTAAGGAGTTCTTCCCTGGGCCTAGATATAGGCCAGCTTGAATATGTGCCAAAGCCACAACACACAGTTATGCTGGCCCAGTACTTCCCATTATAAGACCTTTTAATCCTCTTTTAAACAAACAGCTTAAGCTGAAATTTTCTGTGCTGGGTACCTGTCTCAGTCTGAATCTTTTTTGAAGGTCTCAGCAAAAGTGACCGAGCTGTTTCTGTGATTAGGGCTGTGGGAAAAGGATTATTTTATGAGTATTAAGGATGTCTTCTGTTGTTTGAAGAAGGAAGAGAGCCCATACACTGGAATACAGTCTTGAAGTTTCAGAGTGGGTTTGCTCTCTGGTGTGGTGTTGACCAGCCCTGCTCAAAGTTGGCCACATGTTTAGCTGTCCACAGTCGCAACTGCTCCACCTGCCCCACTGCTTGCCAAGCCTGACCAGTCCTGAGCTGGGAGAGGGGACAGCTCTGCTCCAGGGAGGGGAATTCTCCGTCACAACCTGTGCCCATGGCACAGCCATCATGTTAAGGACCCTGACACCTTCATGTATCAACCTTGACTCTCTGCAGAGAGAATCAGCTGCTGGGACAGCTGGGGAAGAGGGCAAGATGAAGGTTTTTCACAGTAGACACCTGGCAAGATGAACTGGGAAGCTGGCACATGGCAAGGGGATACCTTGGGGCAAAACTCCACAGTGGTGGAAGCTTTCATGTAGGGGAAACGGGCAGTGGAAGCAAGAGGTTTATTTTTAGTATTTCTGTTGGGCTGAATCCAGAAAGTCAGATGATGCCCCTTCTGATAGGCAAATGTGCTTTAACTGGCTTCAGCAAACCCGTATGTACAGCCAAGGAGTTATGTTTCCTGATGTAAATTTCCTGATTAAGTAAATTCTCCTGATGTGATCTTCCAGTCTGAAAAAGTGGCTTAGCTACAGGACCTTCTTAGTGAGCACATCTGCTCTACAAATTTGTGCAGCATCACATCTGCCATATAATTTAACAGAACCTGCAGAGCTCTGGGAGAGAAAAAATAGGATGGGTTCATTTCTGGCTTGCACATTGCCAACAGAATGAACTCAGGACAAGTTGTGACTTGAAGCTACCTAAAAGACCAACACTTTTTTCATCATGCAACTGGCTAGTTCTGCTGAGCAGCATATTGTGGGGAGGAGGACTGCCAGCAGAGAGAGTTGAGCCAGGATCCGAGCCTTAGGGACACTGTGGGAGGAAGATCATGCAGCTTTTGAGTATAGGAGCAGTCTGCTTCAATCTTACCCAATGGTTCATGTGCAGTTACCAGGTTTTTTGTAAGAAACCTTTTAAAGAAAAAACCCAACAAATCTCAATTAAGAAACCTCCTTATATTGCTGTCACAGCTACTACCACCACTCAAATTGTGTGCCTAGAGACTAACTGCTTACTGACTTCTTGCTTCCAGCCACAGTCCTACTCTTTTCAGTATCATGTGGGTTGCTAAGATGCTTCATTTCAATATCCTCCATCAGCAGTTGCTGATCTCCCAAGGCCAGAGTTTGTGGGTTTGCTCTTTCCATTCTGTAGTTATCTTCTAATTCCATGTTAGTCGCCCTCTGCTTCACTCCTAAACCTCATATTTTCACAGTTGTCCTCAACTGCCTTTTTTCATGCTTTGCGGTCCCATAGCCTGTCTGCAGCACACACCTGAAGCTGAAGTGGTAAGTAGGTGGTTGTACAATGTTCTGCATGTTCCATAAAGTGCAGGTATTACCCCTACCTATTTGGCCACCTTGTGACCATTCTCCGCTGTCCTGGGCCACCTACCTACCTCAGCAGCATCTCGGTAACATCTGTGCCAGCTGTTCCTTTCCTGGACCACAGCAAGTCTCCTACATGTGATGCCATATCTTGGCTCTCGGGCTCATCAGTATCTCTGGGCTGATCCCTATGTTCCCCTTGCTCTCTAACCTGTTCTCCAGCACAATTGTTGGAAATGGAAACGGACACAGGAGGAGGAAGATGAAAGGTGCCACTGTGAGAGGTGCAGGGGGGAACCATGGGGAAGAGCTGGTGGGAGCGAGGTGAGAAGTAGGCTGTGTGGTCCATGCAGAGATCTCGGAGGGTTTCTTGTAGAGCTGTTTCTTCTGCCATCTTTTTCCAGTTGTGCACACACCAACATGCAAGTGTTCCCATGTAATTGTTTACTACTTAGCCAGTGACAGGGAAAGTATTTCTCTCCTCTTAGGCTACAACTGCCGACAGTTAGCCTTCAGTAACATAACGACCAGACAGTGTGAAACTGTTAAAATTACCTCATAAATAACTCTTAATGCACAGAGAACTAGGAGTTGCTGTTGCTCATAGATAAATTATTCACTGCCATTATGGTGCATTAAACCATGGCTAACATGGAGGTCTCCATAGGGGTTTCATTAAACACCAGAGGTTTCCTATAGATTTAACCATCGGGGAGCTACACAGCTCTTGCTGCTTGTCAGCTCTACTGTGTTGAGATAATGCACTTCTGCACAGGAGTACCAGGGATGCTAATGGCCAGGAAAATGCCTCTTAATGAAAAAAAAAAGTCCCAACATTGTTAACATTCAGTAGCAGAATGCTGTTTGTAGCAAGATTTTTGATCTCTGTACAGTTTGAAAGTTGTTTCTTTTTGCATGAAGACATTAAGGGAGTGTAATTGTAAATGGTCCTCTTCCAATCAGGAACCAGGGAAAGGACAACACTTCAGACTTGCCTGCCCTGCCAGTGGTGGAGATTTCCAAATCTCTGCAGTTATCTTGGCTGGGAAAGATATGCTGCGGCATGTTCATTTGTTGCCTGTGACAGACCAGAGCTACTGCAGGCATGTCTACCTGTGTTACCATCACACCCCCATGCTGCCTGGTAGATGCACCCTCTGACAAGAAACATCCTCATCTACACCTACATTGCCATGTGACGCCACTGACACAGGGCTTCAGTCACCGAGACTCCTTCCACCCAACCATAGTTACTGAATGACATTAGAAGACCACCCAAGCTCCCTGTGATCAAGGGAGACAACATTTGGCCCATGCATGGTCTAAATCACCCTTTGGAGACTCTCCATCAGCTGTGGACTGAATTGCAATGGTGGTCCTGTGCACATCTTTGCTGGGCACTGAAGGTGTGTTGAGCACCCTCAGTTCCTCAGACCAAAGCAGGGCCGTGCAGCTTCCAGCGTACAAGTGGTTCATGTGCATTCGTGCTTGCAAGTCACACACACTCTCTTACAGCAAAGGCCAGAAGAACAGATGGCACCTACCAGATGAGACTTGGAAGGCTTAATGACCACCAGGAAAGTATTTATAGCTCCACCTTGTAAGAAACTTTTGGTAAGTAATTACCACCAGCCTAATAGTAACGATATTTCTACAGAGTGTTTCTCCATTTTTTGCCATCTTTTTTATTGTTACTGTAACATACTCTATTTTAATATTAAAGTCTTTAAATCAAAATTTATTTCTTAATACATTCAGTATTTGTGTTTAATCGAAGGTATGTCCTTTTTGGCACTCTAGTAAAGTTGTACTTATTCTCAAAGTTATTGTAGCTGTCATTCGGGTGTAATTAATGTGACTACACAATTGATGACTCCACTGGCACTAATTAGAGCTGTGAACAGGAATTCACACCCAGCGATGTTCCCCATTGGGTCTCCTTTTCTACCTTTCTAGCCCACTGTTTCAGCTAAACGGTGGGTGGACAACTGCAAAGTAACCACATAAGTGTGGACTTGTGACTCAGTGAGCACTGCATCCATGGGAAAACTCTAGTTTTTCTTCTGTGCAGTTGGTACCTGATGAAAGTTGCACTGATGTGATGGGCTGACCCATTGTGCACTGTTTAGAAAACTCAACGCAAAAAGGGGAGAGGTCTTGTGGTTGCCAACACCAGGCTTTCTATGCTTGTATAGGAAGACTGCCAAATAAGAGAACATGACTCTTGCACCTTTCTGTGCAAGGACAAGGTGTAGTTATGGTTGGGAGTACTAGTGCTACACTGGATTAGTGCAACCCCTGTCACTATCTCCTTTAGAGATGTCAGAACCCAAGCCATTGGAGGCATGAGGGGATTTGCACTGTTTAAGCTCTCTATAGACCAAGCGAGTGGTCTTCTGACAGTTATTCAGGGCTTCTATGCCATGGCTCTAGCCACTGCTTGTCTCAAGCGAACTGAAACAGCCCACACGGCAGGATGGGTGTGCTCAGTGCTGCATGCTTGTCCTTGTCTGCTGGCTGTCCTGAAGAGGACCTGGCTAAAATGTGCCCCAGCTCTTTTCTGCAAAGCAGAAAGGGAGGTGAACCACAATGGAAAAGGAACAAAAATTGGAGTAAGACAAGGATGGGCAGTGCTTGTAAGTTTTGTGGTTTAAGCACAGCTTAAGTCTCCCTTTAGAATAACCACCTTGTTTCATTGATTTTCTAGAGAAATACGGCTTCTGGCATTAGGAGACTAAATTAGGTGATGTGATTACTCCTTTAAACTTAAGTCAGATACTAATCCTTCAGGCACCCTGATCTTTCTGGCTTCTCTTCCATTCCATCCTCAAAATACAAATTAAAAAGGTGAACCATTATTACTTAAATAGTTTTCAAAGTTCTGATTATTTTTCTGACCCCCATTTCTCCCTCAGCAGGGTAGAAATGATGCTTACTGAGTCTGGAGCAAACCCAACCTTTTACCACAAAAAAAATCTGAGATCTGAAGGGAGAAGATAGAGGGGAAAATAATTAACTGTGCTTCTGAATGATCAAGAATTTTAATCCTTACCTGCAGCTGGGCTGTGTTTTGCTGATATGGGGAGGGGAACGTGATTCAGTTTAGCCAATCCCACAGCATCCCACAGCATCCTGCCTGAGTTCTTGTCCTCTGGGTCCATTCCCATGTGCTGGTGTGGGCAGGATTTGCCCTGGTGCTACTGTTTCTAGGTAATTTTTTTCCTGCTGTGGCACACTCATGTATGAAACAGGTAAAGAGAACGTGTAGAAATATCGCAAGTCCTCAAAAATATTTTATTCTGGTATCTGCATAACCCTGAGTCTGCCCTGGTAAGGTTATTGCAACGAATAACTGATGAAACAGCATTCAGTGGCCAGTTATTTTAAAGTGTTCCCAATCTTGTTTGGTTGTGATAAAGAGGATAAATAGAGAAATGCACATATTCACATCCGCACGAAAGCCAAAATCACATGTGGCAGAGATAGTCAGAAACAATAAAGTCCAAGATTGAAAAATGAAAGAGAAGGATAAAGCCTTGTGGTTTAATATGAAGGAAAATATATGACAGAATCTTTCATCTCTGACCATGTTTGCTGCAAAGTAATAAGATATGTTGGCTCTGAATGGAGAAGATAAGAGACTGGGATAAAAAACAAGCTTCGGTACAACAATCATGGGAGCTAAATTATTGCCTTGTTTTTATTACTACAGGCACAGAAATATAGTGGAAAGACGTAGCTGCAGGGAAAAACTCCAACAGCCAACAGGATGGGCTGCAAATACTTGGGTATGCTTTTAAAAGGGTGAATGCTTGAGATATTTTCCTCTTGTAAAACTATAAGAATAATGCTGCCTGTGGATAGGTTGAATGCCTTGAAACAGTGGCCGTAGCTTACAGTTTTGAGTGAAAAACATTGGGAAATTGGGGTCTTCTAAAGCAAACTAGTAGCACCAGTCAGTTTGTGCCAGAACTGAGATGGTGCAAAATCAAAGACTGAAGGGTCCTCACCTCCTCTGCCACTGCAGAGCCCCAGTGCCCCAGCCTCAGCCCCTCCCACTCAATTTAATTTCAGAGACCTGTGCAGGGTTTAGAGGTTCTTTGTCCCCATTTCAAAGCTAGGGAAATAGAAATCAAGCCCGAATGGCATTTTCAAGTGCAGGAGTGTACTGCTGAGTTCCCAACTTTGCATGCAGTTTCCTAAACAAGTAGGATGATTTTCCAACAATGCTGAGCAGCTTCTGAAGCCAAATGGAAATTCATCTGGAGACACAGCTGGGTCACTAATGTGAAAAGTGCTTGGGATGAAAGACACGGCGTGAAAGTGTCTGTCGTGTGGTTGCTTTGACTCGATAGACTTCCAGACAGCCCCTGAAGCTTAAGCAAGTCTAAAGACGCAGGTATTGGACAGCACTATGGAGCTTCTTGGATCTCATACGTCACAAGTCTGAACTCTTAAAGAAGTTGAGTCTTCCTCCTGTTATAATTTGTCCTGCTAGCTGTCTTTCGCTCCTAAGACATGAGTTTCTATTTGCCTGTGTTTCTTATCTGGCTGCTGGGAGAAGAGACAGGGACACACAGATGGTGTGCCTCTCTCCTGGCCACCCTCTGCACTGCTCTTTGCTCGCTGTGTCCAAGGAGACGTCAAGCAGAAATGACAGGTCCAGCTCTCAGAGCACCAGGGAGGCTCAGACTTGCAGCCAAACATTTTGGCTTTGAACCTTTTTTGGTAGCAGGTCAGACCAGTCTTTGGCCAAAATTTCCATGCTTAGTCCAGCCCAGTCTGGGGGATGTCTGGATCCTGAGGCAATGTCCATCTATGCTGTTAATTCATTCCTGATGTGGTCCTGCTGCCCACTGTCCTCACATTGTTTCCCAACAACACACCATATTGCAAGGTCCCTACACCTGTGTTTCCTACTGCACTCAGTGCTAAGAGGTACCTGGAGATACCGTTTTCTATTTATCACAACACAGGTAAATCTTCCTGGGTAGGGGCACTTTGTGGCCCAAAGGGGCTGTGTTTTGTGATGCAGATTATACTGCTTTCCTGTGGTGAAATAGTATGCAATATATTATATATATACACACACTATATAGATATATCTAAGACTATAATGCCTTATGTCGCAGTGACAGCAGTCTTCCAGGTTCTTTACTACAGGAGGTTTCCTTGTTTATTAGAGGAAAATATGACAAATTTTGTCAAAAATAGAGGGTTTTTCTAAAGAGCAAATCTCCCTAGAGCCTGTTTTCCCCTATTTCCACTAGTGCCTTTAATGATTTGGCCTCTCCAGCTCCCCCAAGTGGAATTGCTCACTAGCTTGTAAGCACTTTAAATTTGGACCATATTAAAATAACAATAATATGTGAATTAAAAGAGCGTTTCCACTGTAGTTTGAGGAAAAAACTTTCAAAGGACCTACTGAGATGAAAACAGTTTCTGGAGTTGAATGCAGTTATACTTACCAGAAATTATCCTCACAGGACCTAGGTATAGTTTTGTGATAGGAAAGGTAGGTGGGACACTAGTTGTAGACATCAGTAGACTTCAGTCTACATCAGTCAGTAGACATCTGCCCATGCCGGCCCATGACCCTACCGCAGGCTTTGGTTAACCTTTCTCCACATTGAATCTCATGGTCTGGGAAGGCACTTGGAAAAAAAGGAGGCATCTGTGACCTGCACAAATGATGGGAAAATAAGGGCTGTTCATGCCATGGTGGCACCTTTGTTCCACACGTCCAGACCCCCTTGCTCTTTGCTTCCCAACATGTGTCTGGGGGAAGCTGAAATGGGGGGAGGCAAAGGTGCTGAGACCAGAGTCCTGAAGGCTTAGAGGTCAAACCTCCAGCCTCTGTCGCCAGAGCTGAGATGAAGTGGGAAGAGCAGTGTGGATTTCCTTGGGTTAGGTGTTGAGTTAGCTTTGGACATGAAAAAAAGTGAGGGCGCATCAAGCATTTCATGGTAATGCAGAACTGCCACCATCCTGTAGAGGAGTGGGACCTACAAGTCAACAAACAGAAAAACTTACCCTCCCAATGCCCAGATGGAAGTGACTTGGGGGGGGGCTGAATGGTGCTGGCATGCCCATCTCCAATGCAGCCATCCCCCCACGCTAGGAGCAATACCAGCCTTTCCTACATATTTAAAAGCAAGGCATGTCACACCGCATGATCCACTGCTTCCTTGCAGGATGCATTCATCCCAGCATCCCAGGACATGTGGCCACGGCATTTGCAGGAGTGACTTCTCCATCACTCATGAGTCTCCTTTTCCCTAATGGTTTCTCCAGTTTGGGCTTGTGTCCATGAATTGCAGCGACTCTTCTGGAGCAGTTCTGCTATCTTTTAAAGGCCACCATGGGTAAGAGTGAAATGTTATACTTGAACGCTAAAAATATGGGACACTTCAAAAAACAATGTTTTTGAAGACACAGAGTTCCTCACTTACTGAGAGTATCACAAGTTCAGGCATCTCAGTTCCAAAGCACTAGAGCTGAAGGTAATTTTTCATGTGAAGTGATTGTTTCTATGACATCAAAATATTTAATTCTAATTTCTGTCTTTTAAACCTTTTATTTCAAAGTTGGTTCCTTTGAAATGCCAGTTCAAGAAAAAAAGCTAGGCATTTCATTGTAGATCACTTCAATCTTATCAGATTGCTTCTTTTGTAAAACAAAGTTTTGTGAGGTTGACAAGCACGTTTCAATTTAAATAGCATCTTTTGGTTTGAGATTTCTTTAGTGAAAAAAAATCCCATGGATTCTATTTAAGATCTGCTTTATGTGCCTTAAAAAAAACCCAACAAACCAACCAAGAAGTGTCATGAACCAGAATGTGTTTTATTCACTCCGACATAAATTGCAAGTATAACAATGCCTGTGAGAAACAGTGAACTGGAGAGAATTTTTCAAGCACTTCAGTGCACCAAGAAAACTGTATGCTCATCAGTTATTCCTGCTACAGCTCAAGATTTTCTGAAGTAGAGATATTTAAAGAGTTCTCAGTAAAATCCAGAACCAAAAGAAATCGCATGTTTTAATTCTGAATATGAGGCGAAGACCAGGTTCCCTGAAAGTGTAACAGAAACTTCTAATCTGTGTCTGCCTTGGGGAGTGTATCTGATCCAGCCCAGCCCTTCTTGTGATTTTTGCATTGAAGGCCTCAAAAAAGACTTTAAAGTCCCTTAAAAGCCTATTGGTTGTTATTATACTTAGAGCGCCAAGAAAGAAAGAAACAAAGAAACAATAAATGAAAGGTGTAGAACTGGTGCTGGAAATTTTACACCTGGCACTCAAGAGTCAGATCTGGAGGGCATAAGTTTAGGGCATTGCTGCGTGGTGCATCATCAGGTGATAATGCAGATCTTAGTCTTCAGTCCATACTTACAAATGTGCGAGGATTTGCCTGCTAGCAAACTTGGATCTGGAGCATCAGTGTTATATGCTCACGCACAATCACAAATCCGATTCTCCTTCCTTCAAAGACTTGGCACTGAGTATCTTGGCATTGCACAATATATTCTAAATATGTGGAAATACATGTATATATTACATATACTTAAATGTGTACTTTTGAATAGCATGAAAACCTGATAGTTCTGTAAAATTTTAAATATATCTTCATTAAACAGTTTTGCAGGTGAATTTTTTGAAGTTTGGGAAACATCTTGTTCACACAGAAGAAGATTGGATAACATATCTTAACCAGGTTGGAGATTTCATAGTGTCTCCTCTCCCATCTGTAAGTAAAACTAAATACCTGGACTCTGATTCCTTCATGTAATCCTTTTGCCATCAAAGAAGACTTTTTATTATTATAAAGACCTCTCCAAATGGATTTCATCAGGGAAGCAGGAAAGTGCGACTGTTTGGGTTTTTGATTGCATTGGGAATCGTGGAGGGAGGGAGGAATGGAGACGTGGAGGAGGGACCAAAAGATGCATCACTGGATAAAGTCCTGGACAAGTCTGCAGTAAATCTTAATGCCAGCTCTGGGTGTGACAGGCTGGGTTTTGCTACTCTGGATCTGAGCTCATTTGTTTTCATATCTAAACAAGTTTCTAACTGAGTCTCACCGGGGCTACAACTGCTCCCAGAGGAGGGCTGAACATCAATGGTAAATGGAGATTATTTTTAGCCAAATTCTGGAGTCCTGATGTACCTCAGTTTTCACTTTCTCAGCGCATTTTATTCAATTTTATTAGGTCATTTAGCAAATAATTTTAATTTTCTGCTTAGATCTGAATTTCTGAAAGTAATGTACTGTTGTACAGTTAATGAGTCTGCTAATAAGCTCAAGAAAATGTGATTTGCAAATCATTCCAGGACATAACTGTCACTCAGACCCTATGCCAATTAGCATAACCATTAGCAACTATCCCTAAGAGGTCCTTGAAATTTAAATTTTACTAGGGAGGTTGAAGCTTCTGCCTCATATGGAAAATGCAGCCCGGTAAAAAGCAATAATTCATTAAAGACAAAGTATATCTTTAGACGTAAATGCCCACCTGGGTTCTGAGCAGCAGCAATCTCTCTGTAACGCACTTGGTGTTTGTTTGCCCTTACAACAATGTTGGGAGGTGCCGTGGCCAACTAACTATTTGAGTAGCAAAGAGTTGCTGCCGAGACATCGATACAACAACAAAATGGGTGGGTTTTTATTGCAAATATGAAAAACATGTTAGCATGGGGGGTATGTTTAGGAAGCAATATTTTACCCACAAGGTCTTACTAAATCTTGATGGATTTAGTGACTTGGTGGACTTGGTCTTCTTGAAAAAAAGGCTGCATAAAGGCTGTGTGAGGTTGTGGCCAGTGCTGCAATGCTCTCAGGTGCTGCAGGGACCAGAGCTCCTCTGGGTGCAGGCAAATTTTGGCTGGCTGCAATTCCCACTGGAAGTTTGTCCCGATACTTCACTCCACAGGCCCTCCACTCAAGAGAAAGCACTTTCATCAACACTTGGCTTTTTTTGATCTTTCCCTCTCCCAGCTCTTAGATCTTTGGGCTCCCAGGACCAATTCTGCCACATGGTTTAGGGAGAAACAGATCTTCAAGGCTTTGTTTAGGATAACCTCACAGAGGTCTTGCCAAAACATTGCAGAGATGTCTTCCCGCAGGTGAAGTTTTAGCCAGGCTATCAATCAGGCAAACACAGCACTTCAGATGAAATGCAAAAGCTTCGGACAAGGAGCTATGTGGCTTGGGAGTATAAAATAAAAAAGCATGCCATATTAGGCAACTTTAAAGACCTAGCTTAATCTCTCTTCTTTTAATCTTGCCTTATCTCATTTACAAAACAAGAAATCCCTATGCTTGCAGCTGATGTCTGCCAGCTAGAGTTGGGTGGTCCATCAGGGCCCTCTGTAGCCATCACGGGTGACGGCCCTGAGCCATCATCGTTCCTCCCCGGCAGCCCCCCACGACGCAGGGAACAACCTTTGGTGCAGGGTGTGAAGCCCAAAGCTGCACACCTCCGCTTGTGTCTGTATATACATGTAGACCTGTGAACTGCTGCATCCATGTGGTCCATGAGGATGCAGACCAAAGCAGGCATTCATGAATTTGATAAACATGAATTTGAAACCTCACGCTCAGGAAAGCGGCACAGGAAGGTGCTCATGGCTGGAGGATGGAGCTCAGTGATGAGGTTGAAGAGGTATCGTCTCCTAGTTGCCAGACTGACTCTGTCCTGCTTTTAACTGAGCAAGTAAACACAAAACACAGGATTAAATAAAGCACAGATCTAGCAACTGATACGAGTCATCTAGGAGAGATTAAGATAGTCAGGCAAATGAAACAAAGCAGGTAACACACTAAGGTAAAAGAGGGGATAAAGTTTGTCCAGATCAAGGAGCTGCCTCAGAAATTGGTGTTATGAATTAATGGCACAGAAAAACTGAGCATTAGGCTGAGCAAATTCCTTGGGTGTCCTGTGAAGGGCTGTATTCTCAGCTGCCTCTGGAGGGATTCCCCCACCGTCTCTTGCCTGTGCCTCTGTCAGCTGGAGCGGCGTTTGCCTATCGCCGCCCGCCAGCTTTCAGCAGCAGTGGTGGGCTGGTTTCCTCAGATCCCACCTGCTAATTACTTCCATGTTCATTTATTTTCCTGTTTTCTTTTGTGTTAAAGCAACATTGAGGACAGTTAGGACTGGGGAAAGGATGTACGCAGCGACAATATTATGCAAACAACGCCGACTGATTATGATGGTGATTATTAAAAGTAACATCAAGCAGCAGCTGGGACCTGATTGATTAAAGATGACTGGGAGGTCCAGGAGGCCTTAGAGCACTTTCCAAGGTCTGTTTTCGCCTTTTCTGATGGAGCCTGAGCAGCTGTCACCGGGACACGGCAGGTTTGCACAGCGGGGTCCCACCAACCCATTTCATGTCTCGCCAAGACTCTGCTGAGCAGGTACAATCCTCTCAGAGCTGTCAGTAAGCAGCTGTGTCTCAACAGGTACTACAGCTCCGGTGTGTCAAAGCTCAATAAATACCAGGGCTCCTATTTTCTCTATGGAAATTCCTGTTTTCTGTAGTAAGCCTAGGAGAGGGTTGTTCTTAAACCATTCCCAACTCAGGCCTTATTATATGGTTATAGTTTTCTTGGCCATGTTGGCTGTTGATGGATGATCATTTGCCATCTTTTTTCTCTTGATAGGAAAAGCCAGGGGTGTATAAATCATATTTTCATGCAAAAGACCAGGTACAGATTTTTTGGTATTTGCCCTTAATTGCCTTCTAAGTTTTTGTTAGACAAGAAAGGACATTAACAGGATTGCACAATGGCCAATTAGTTTTAAAGGTCTTTAGTTCCATTACTTATCTGGAATAATTTGTAATCTTCCTTTGACAAAGACAACCAAGGAACCCTTTTTGATAATAACACTAAATTAGGCTGCTAGAGCACATACCGATTAACATAGACAAGGGATGTTACACCAAACAGAAATTCAATTTAACAGATCTCACGGCTCCAACCATACCCCAATTATATTCATATCCTTATGCAGACTTCTCTGTCTTACCCTCTTATCCCCATCTTCAGAGGTCTCAGCATGAATTTATCATGTTTCTTCTTGCTCTTGTTCATATGCAGTCTGCTCACTACCCACCAATTTTTTCCATAATGTTCTCTGATCTCTTCTTTCTTTACTGATCCCTTATGATGCAGCTGGCTACAGAGGTGAAGGGGACTGTGTTACCAGGGAAGTGGGAGAAGGCATGTGCACACTCGGACCCTTCCCCATATCTTAAGGATATGAGATAAGTGCACTGACTTTGCTGTTGGTCAGTCATTTAGGGTCTGGAAGCTGCACTAGTTGAACAAGACTATTTCAGTAAAGGACTGACTTACCCATCCATCTCTAACCCAACTAGGGCTCAGCATCCTGGGGAGAGGTGGCAGCCCCTGGATCTCAGGCCAGGGCACTGGATGGGCTGGTGGGTTATTCTGCCACCCGGGCTGGTGGGTTATTCTGCCACTTGAGCAGAATGGAAGAAACATAAGCGCAGACTCCATCACACTCGGACAGGGCACCAGCTATTTGTTCAAGCCCTTCCCCATGCTGGGAGCTATCAGATCTTGGGCATTTGCCAGCTGACAGAATTCTTTCTCTGTTTCAAACTATTAGTAAGGCAGATGGAAACCTGTAAAAAGGTCTTTTGAAAGAAGTATAATATCACTGCCCTTGCTATAATGCAAATAGGAATAATTTTTTTGCCTTTGACCACTGGAAAAGATTTGAGAGACAAAAGCATTGAGGGGAATAAAGAAGGCAAGAATGGGTTGAAGACTCTAAATAGAGCCAGAAGTATCCCCTAATAGGAAGTAAAATCCTCATTAATGAGCTGTTATTACTTTAAAAAATTAGCGGTTGAAATCAGTTCATAAGGAGCTGAACTACTTAAGTGCATCTGCAGACAAAGCACATTCTTATTATAGGACCTGCCTGTCTGTGCTATCTCTGATTATTTCTTCTGAGCCTTCTCTAGGCATATCAAGGTAAATCTTTTTTGTCAACTGAGGATACTGTTTTAAGTGGAGGTTTTCTTCTCTTTATGGTGTGCAGATTACATCAGCTTTTTATATAGTGTGGGAGATCCCTAAATGTCTTCCTAGCCCTAGTCAATAGAGAGCCAGCCACAGCGGCATCACAAAACAGAAGAAAAGGCAACTTAGCAGCCAAAAGAACCAGAGGGACTTAAGTCTATGTCCTCTTCTCCCTCTCGCTCCCATAAATCTGTGCTGGAGAGAGCAGTGATGTGACATTACGTCTATCTTTCTATTTTCCTTCCTTCTGTTTTTTATTTATTTGTTCATAAGCCAGGAAGATTTCTTAACAGCACTTGTGAGTGTCAGCGATCAGAATGCAATGCCACGGAGACTGAAGTCAGCTGTCACCTCTCGAACTCCTCTCCAGTGCGGGGTGTGTCAAAAAAGTTTGTCAAAACGTGGGCAGCTGCCTGCACACAAAGCATTCATCTGGGGCTGGGTTCTGCTACCTGCTTTCATGCTAAATGTTGTCTCTTTCTATAGGTAACACAGGCAACAAAATCTGCTGCTTTCAAAAAATCAAACAGGCAGAAAAATGTGGAGCCAACGCATCTCTGGTACATGGCAGGTTCTGCCACTTGCTGGTTATTGTACAGCTGTAAAAATTCAAACCAATTTAAACATGTCTGTCTGCCAGTAAGCTGGCAGAGCTCCGCTTGCTTGAGGGAAATGAGGATTTGGTCTGACTGTGTGGAAAGGGTTTTTTTTTTTTTTCTTTTTGTCTGCATCAGTTGCTCACCTGTAGAAAGGCAGGAATATTTCTTCCCTTTGCCAACCTTCCTTAGGCTTCTCCAGTCAAACAGTAGATTTTCTGTGGCAGAGACCACCTCTGCTAATGCATCTGCCCTGCACAGTGCTTCAGTGATGGGGACCAGATGCCTGTTTTCGGTCCTGCATCTCACAGGCTGCACAGAGCACCTCGAGATGAGTAAGGGCACATGGGGCCAGGCCTGCGTGTGTCCAGGTCAAGCTGCTCCTGGGAAGGTGCCATCAGATATATGCTTTCGAGGCTCCTTGCCCCATGCTGTGTAGCTCCAAGTGTGTCCCCATGCACAAGGTACCAGCTTTGCAGCAAATGCAAATGCCACCCCTGTATCTTGTGCAGGTTTCTTGAAAATAGGCTGGCAGGTAAAAAAAAGAGAGAGAAAGACTCCTTGAAAGTGCTCACAGAAATAAAGGCTGAAAGCTTAACCCTCACAAGACACTGAAGAGCGTGGTTTTGCATATCATGACTGCAGGAAAACCTTTGGTCAATAGTCACACTTCACAGACAACAGAAACTCCAAACACAACACACACAACTGTAGGAACCAGGTTTCATCAGTGCCACACCTCATAAAACTGCTTATTATATACTGTGCCTTGCAGGATTTATTGTCACCTGGTCCACGTCCGATGCAGAGCGTTGACCTGGGAGTCATGAATCCACAACTTCCATTTCTACCTCTTCTACAGTGACAAGGTGGACTGATTTCCATCCAAGTGATTTAAATGAGCCACCAGGGAACCGTGATTTAAATCATCGATGTTTGCTTTTTACATTGGCAGGAGAGGCAGTTTTAATGACGTATGGTCCTACTGCTGCAGCTGAAATCTAAATTCCTGGAATATTCCCTCTAGATAATCTCTATAGTTCATGTATTTGCCTCTGGCTGGCGAGATGCACACAAGGGAGCGAATTCTTGGCACGGCCAGGCAGTTTGGAGCTGCTGCGCTTGTATTGGCAGCCTGAAATAGGCAGCCCAGAGTGAAAGTGCCAAACAGGGTGGTATTAAGTACCTCTTGGCTTCTTCTGAGCAGAGGACTAAAAGGGAGAGTGCTCCAAAGAGTTGGAAAGTGCAGGAAGAGGTTTGGCAGGACTGCTGGAGCAGGAGGGTGTGTGCCTGAACCGTGCTCGATAATGCTGAGCAGTGACCGCCCTGCAGTGGGATGGGGGCAGGAATTAGTTGAGCTGCTCACACAGGCAGGACAGGAGCAGTGTGAGCCTCGTGCAGCCTAGGAATTTAGGATTTCCAATCTGGATACGAAGGTATTCAGAGAAAAATTTCAAGCCTGGTTGGATGGACAGTTTATAGTTTAGCTATACTAGTAATTAAAGTAATATATTTTTTTCATGGAAAATCTTGAAACTTTTTGGTACATAATTGGTAAACAGATGGTTGATATTCAAGATAACCTTTCTATTTTCTGCTAGCTAGAATAATGCAGTATGCCTACACAAAGTGATTTGAAGAAGTACGTTGTTTAACCATACATTAATCAATTCTTCATTTTTGCATTTTACAACCTTAAAAATGGTGAATGACATACCAGTGGAGAATCAGTTTCTCACATGTAATATGTTTCAAGTTGCACTTGGATGGGAAGTGGGACTTAAGGATGTGAAAAGGCAGTATTTTACTTATGGGTCTTATTCATTAGATAACAGTGCATCAAGGTGCTGAGTGTAAAAGACAATGAATGAGGGCAGTATTTCTGGTCATCTTAGGGTGTCTTTTTAGAAAAGATAGATCTTTTTCTCTCACCCTTAATTTATACTCTTGAATTGAACAGATCCTGACTTTTTGACTTTCTGCATTGGCTGGTCACAGCACTACAGTAGTTGAATAAGCTGAAATAAAGCAAAATTGTCCTTTAGTTCCTGCAAAAGTGACTGTGAGTTTACGCACTTTTGTGAACATCAGTTCTGGTGAGGCAGGTTAGTTGGTTTGACCTCCTCTTATCTGCAGTGACAAGCATGTGACATCCAGAGAGAGCATTTTTAGTGTAAGGTGTGTAATAGATTATAATAAGTTTACACAGTCAACATTTAATCTTAGAATCTAAATAGACTTTTCTGTTTTCAAAACAAAAAGTATTTATGGTTTTAAAATCTGATTGTACTTTCAAAAAGTTATTATTTGACTTTCACTTTCATCCATCCTGGTGTGCGTTTGCAGGCAACTCTTCCCCTTTCGTGTTTTCCTTTCACCATGCACAAAGTGGAGAAGACACTTACCATATGTGCATAACCCAATGGGATTCCCTAGCTCTAAACCTGCAATTAATGCTAACTACTATTGTTTCTTTATTGCAGAAGGCACTTTTCGCACCTTGCATTATCGATGCAGCACGATATACATCTCATCATCTCCTTTCCATTGTGTGCAGCCTCTCCTACCTTTCCAGATCACGCAGAGATGCTTAACACCACCTGACACAACAGCAGTTCCCTGACATGGCTTCCTGAGGTATTTTGTGAGTACAATAAGCTTCAGAAAACCTGTAAGTGAGGAGAGGTACAAACATGCCTCACTTGTGTGGGTCGATGCGACCTCGGAGGGTGTTTGGTGCCGTGCGTTTCAAGGCCAAGCACTTGATGACATAGAGTGCTCTGTTCTTCTCTATCTCCTGGCTCCATCCCTGTAGCCATGGTAATAGCATGTCCTGCGAAAGACGCAGCTGGCACTAAGCACAGTGCATTCCCCTTATTGCCTACAACAGGGAATCTGAGGAGCAGGAGCTGCCGTTTCTCACCGCAGTTGCATTAATGAGATCATGGTGCAACTGGCAGTGCTGGTACTCTTGCACTGTTCTCTCCTCCTCAGCTGCCTGCCCTCCTTGAGCTCTCTTTCATAGAGACACCCATCTAAGGGAGGGGAAAAAAGACAAATATTAATAATTGCATTATGAGTTCTAAAGCCAGGAAGCTTGACTGGCCTTTTTATCATTGATGTGATAATGTGGTGAATAGATACCATCAGAAGTTGCTTTCATCTCTGGAGATAGTGAATAAACTAGATATGTATCTTAGACTTGACAAGGTTTCTCATTGAAGGCTTTTCTGAAAGTCCTAATCTCTCTGGTTCATATGTACATTTTGAAACTTGTTAACACCACGCTGCCTCTCCCCAGCACAGGACTGTAATTGTGGAGGAGCTTCAAAAGAGCTCTGCTCATGCCTTCTTGTGTTTCTGAGGGAGGCTGGGCACCAGGGCTCATTTACAAAACTACCTGTTAGGAGAAAACAGAGCTATAGAAGGATATCTATTTCAAACACTGTGACCAAAGAGGACAGTAACACTTTGGCCTCTGTGGCTCTTCTCATGTGTGGATCTCAAAGTGCTTTGGCATCACTAATTTGAAGCAGAAATCTCACTAATTAGCATTTATGTCTGGGATGGAGGGATGTGTTTTGCAAATCTGCGATGATGTGAACAGTCCTGATTTACCACCAGATGAAGGATGACGTATGGCAGAGCAGGCTTTGTTAATTTATTTTAAAAAGCTCAGTTCACTTTGGTTATAGAGAGGGATCTGCAGCAGAGCTTCACACCATAAGGTCCCTAACGTGAATGGGAAGCCCAAACAGAGTCTTGAAATATTTGTGACCAATTCCTTTCTCTCCCTGAAGTTACACAGATGTGGAGAAGGGGACTGTTGTCTAAGTGGAGATTTGATTTTTTTTCCCCTCTGTCAACTGTAGTGTCTGTAATAAGCAATTGTACTCAGAGAAGTTTTGATGCTGAACCTGGCCTAACTCAGAACCACAGTAATTTTTGTGTGCTGTATGTTGGAAAATAGGATTTTACAGATGGCATTGACTAAGAAATGTTTCTGGGAAGGAAAGGCAGGGTTCATTTGCAGGTCAAGGACCAGCACTTATTTGTGGTGGTGGGTGCCTTCTGGGTTGCACAGGAGCTGCACTCAGTAGTAACTGATGATGAGCTTCATGGCACTTGCCAGCGGGGATTGCAGTCACCTGGGTGCAAAGCAAGACCCGCTGTTCAGCCGGTTCTGCCAAACAGCTCCTTATACCACTGCAGCACTCAGCAGGATGAGATGGGGGACAAGATACTTCTTCCCCTAGAAAAACTGTTTTGCATTTCAACTCATTTGCCACATCCTTTGTTTTCAGCATCCAAAGCACAAATTACCTAAACAAACCCAAGGAGATCTGTGTGGACAGCTGGGAGAAAAGAAGCCTCTGGATCAGGAGGGCTGGAGATCTTTGTGTTTCGCAAGATCATTATCTCCTCAAAGGCTGTCACTTAGGAAACCAAAGGTGAGAGTTTAAATGCAGTTGCACAGTGATTCAGCTGGCAGAACTGCTGGCTGTGCTATGCCTGATTCAAATCCTTTGCTTCAATTGCTAGACCCAACAAGCAAAGCCTAATAAATCCCCAAAATACAGTGGTATATTAATGAAGAATGCTGTGCAGCACTTAGCAATAGAAAAGCATGGGTAATGAGGGACTTAATTTGGAACATATCATTTATCAGATAATTTGGAGGCACATCTCAAACCAGTGCATAAGAACGGAGTTTGCTGCACCAGCTGAAGTCACCCCAAATGTTCTTTCTTTGTTACAAATCCCTTTTTAAACCTAAGCCTTCAGAAAAGAACTTGGAACCAATGAATAACATAAAAGAAGAAATGTTCACAACACATATTTTGGGTTTGGTTCAAACACAATATTAGAAAGCTGAATTAATTGTGTTTTTATCAAACCCAAATATATTTGATGAAACAATGAGGCCTCTTAAATGGCTAACTGCTGCCCAGAATATATTTTCCCTGAACCAAACTAGATAACAGCATATCCCTCTTAAATTGGTCAGGAGAACTGCCTGCCAAATGACAATTCTGTGCCCCATATTTATTCACCATCTGTGACTTCCACATCAATTTGCTCATTTTAAAAATCAAAACTTGATTTTTTTTTCTCCCCCCCCCCCCTTCCCTTCTCTGCCAGAGCTGCAGGGTAAATCCAATGGCTGAAAACCAAGCTATGTTTTTCTTCCTGCTGCAGAAATCGTTTCTGATGATGATGCATGAGGCATGATGGAGTGTGGCTTGTTCCTCTGCAGCTCTGCTGGCTTTGTGGTGTGTGCAGTAGCTAAGGCTTGTTTATGCCAACAGGCTATGGATGGGCAGCAACTGGGAGGACCTCCTTTGAGTGAGCTGTCTTTCCCCAAATGAATGATGGAGAGCGTAAGAGGGAAAGGGGAGAATTAAGTTTGCCCTTTTGTAACATCCTTTACCAACCTAAAAGGCTGCTTTTGCTTGATAAATGCTGGCTTATGTAGGAAGCAACCAGCTCCTGAGAAGGAGGAGAATTAGGGAAATGGTTTCTGGGTTCTAGTGATCCAACATCACTACATCTCTTCTACCTCCGTTCTTAAAAAATACTTGATATTTTATGATTAAAGAGTATTTGTGGTGTCACATAGCAAGCTTCCTAGTACATCTCCGTGTTCATCATCCACCTGCCATGGGCAGGGAGCAGGCAGGACCTCTCTGGGGCAGGGATTAAGCCTGAAGAGTGTGGTACTAACTGATTAGAGTCTTTTTTGCCTATCTCGAAACACAAAAAACATGGGGACACTCAGGGGCATTAATGGGAGCTAAATTTATGACAGGAAATGCTGCTTCGTGTGGAGTGTAATCAGCCGATGACCCCCACCACTGCTGGGAGGTCAAGGAGCCAAACCTAGTGCTGAATTTTAGGGATGATTCTGGCACCGCGTATTACATCTGTAGTTACAAGCACACATCAGAGTACCCAACGCTCAGGCTATAAATGAGTATAAAAGGAATAAAATTGGCAGAAGGAATTTCTCTTGCTCTTTCATCTCCATTTTTTTGCATCTCTCCATTTGTAGCATTGCACACCTGTTACGACAGTAGCAGACTGGGGTATTTTCACCCTGAGCTGATATTGGCCACTCAGAGAGAAATCAATCCACCACAGCAAAGCCAGGGCTCCTGCATTTGAGAAAAGACAGCTGCTATCATATCATCAAAGTAGTTCATGTTTGGCTTAGAGGTCTTGAATTGTAAATAACACCAGTACATTTAAATTCTGAGCAGCATTTATGATCGAGCCGTAGATAAACACATTCTCTCACAATTGCACATTACTGGTAGGCTGATCTCTTGCAATTCCAGAGGGTGGATCAGTTAAACACTCCTTTCGTTTGTTTGTTAGAGCTGGAGCAGAGCTGAAAAGCAGGGTTGCTTAGCACAGGTTTTCCCTGAGTAGCTTGACATGACTCTGAGCTTCATCCAGCCTTCTGGTTTTGTTTGACATGAACTCGTTTTGAAGCAAGCAGATAACTATCTGTATCTCTGCACAGCTTGCATGAAATGCAGCCCTGAAACTTGGGCTCAGATTTTATGAACCTTTCCAAACTGCTCTGTGAAATTGATGTACATGTGAGCATTTCTGACACACTCCAAGAACTGATGTGTTTTGCTTTGGTTTTATGTTGCACTGCATATACTTTTGATGGCTCTAAATCATAAATCTACCTGAACTTTCTTTGCTATAGACATGAGGTGGAAACGTCACAAGAAAAAGCTGCCTCGTGCCATTTCCAGCACTTAACAGGCTTTATGGGAAACATCAGCAGGACCATTTTTTCTCAGAGGTGTTGGGATACTTCCACTCCTTCCTCTGCTAAGGCTATTTTAACTGTAGATATGAATCAGAGTTTGTCTTTTGGATGGAAGGCTCGTTCAGTTGTCCTTTTATCTTTACCCTGTCTACACAGCTATTCTGCAGATGGCAAGAGAAAGATGTCATCTGGAGGCAGCAGCTGGCACGATGGGAGATAACGTGAAGGTGGGTGCGGGGGTGTTGCTTGCCTGCCTGAACTGGGATCAAGTCAAATGAACGGTGCGGTGAAAGGAGATGAAGGAAAAAGGAAACACTCTCCCAGGCAATTTTCTTGGAGGAATAAAATTACATGAGGAATGATTGACAAATTAGAAGCACTTTGCACCTAATTCTAATGCGTTCAGATCTTAGGGAGGAGAAATATGTTAAGTTTCAAATTACCCACTTTACCAGTTGCTGCCTTCTCTAAAATCAAAATCAACCTAGGCGTTTGGTACTAAATCTTAAAGAAACAAATTGCTTTCTATGGTACACTGCATTCTTAAAACAGCTTTATTTGAAAGTCCAGCTGAGCCAGGTAAACTTAAGCTAACCCTGACCTTGGATTCTAACTCAAAGCCATCTGATGTCCATGAGAGACTTTCAATTGACTTAATGGCTCCTGAAGTAGATCTCAGGTGACACCAGCAATCAGTGGTGACCTCGCTTGATTTACTAGCCCCAGAGACCCACGTTCCCAGAAAAGCAGGAGCAATTTCCCAAAGTCCTCTTTACCCCTATTCATCTGGACAGCAGCTACTCCTGCGCTAGCCCTAGCACCATCCTAGAGCCTCCCCCTAAGGGAACCTCCTGGAGGAAATCTGATGCCTCTGGAGGCTATGCCCTTATTCTATATGTCTACATATACACAATTGTTGCTCCCAATGCCAGAGCTTGTGAGGCAGAGGAAGGATCTGAAGCCAGCCTTTAAAGTGCTCTTCAAACTGGGCTGCTCCTCAGTCTGTCTTTGAAGCTCTTTCCCATGACCTCGGTCCTTGCAGGCCTGCTGGCAATACGATGTGTCCATTTTATTTAATGTAAGTGATCTGAAATAGCCAGTTCAACATCCCAATTTAGTAATGAGACTTATTGAAGCTTATGAGCTGCCTTGGCTTGCAACACAATTAAATTTCAGGAAACAGAAAATATTCCAGTGAGGCTGGTGGATTTGTAATACTATTTGGGGCTTAATGCATAATAAAAATCTGCCATTTAAGGTTTAATATAATATGCAACAGCCCTAAATGACCAGTAAAAACATTATGCAAATTTTTAAGGAAGTTATTGCCTCCTCTAAATGACAATTTATCAATGGCTTGTAAACAAAGGACTTTCCTCATGGTTATGAACCAAAGAAAATGCAGAAATGAGCAGGCATAAATGGGTTATAGAAACAGGAGGTCAACAGAAAGCTGTACAGTATGAATCGTTGTGGGCCTTCCTGTTAGCCAGGGCAGGAAAGTAATGCAGTATTTTTTCTGTGTGCCAACAGACTATATTCAGTCTCCTCCTCCCCTACAAAAAGGTTTGCTTAAAAATAATGAGATTGTGGTGACATAGTGCCTGCAGTTTACTTTTTATTTTTCTTCTCTTTTCCACTTTTAGTATTTGTTAAACATTTTCAGACTTCTATTTGTAAACATAAGGGTAACCCCCACACACATTTATTGTCAGTACGCTTCTTGTGTTAGCACATAAATCTGAATTATAAAGCGTAACACTGCAAGATTCTCAATTAAAGTGCCCAGTCTTAGGGCGTCCCGGGGTCCTCTGGGGTGATCTGCTAGCTGACATCACCACCTTTAGGAGAGGGGTGAAGCTGCTAGTGCTGCCCAGGAGCAAGCAGGCGTGGGCTTGCATCCACCACTGCAGTCTGCCCTACGGAGCTGGCAGAGAGGGAGAGCCAACAGAGACGCGGGCTGCCCCCGAGGGCAGGTAGGTGTGGGAGAAGGAATAAAACCACAGCACAGAGTTGCACAGTGATTCCCAAGCTAGTGTTGTTTTGGGTTTGGTGTTTTTTTTGGACAGCATGGATAGAGCTGGGCCCCAAGAGACAATCCCATCACATCCAAGTGCCTAACATTATAATGGGTTTTGAAAAATGTTTCAACTATTATGGAGCCCTTTTTACAGTTGTGCCATCAATTCCGTATGCAAAGATATTTTATTTTAAATGTGTTACGAAGACATGGAGGCATTTGCATTGTTAATTTCTCAGATGTCAAACAAACACCATTATTGCAAAATGAATGCAGCTACCCAGCTGAGAAACAGATCATTCACTGCAAATAAGTGAAACTTAAAAAATGAATGAGTTCTACTGATTGCAAGTATCGTCAGAAATTAATAATGCTCTAGAAATTTTTCACACAAAAGATAATGAAAGTGTTGTGACTGTTTGTTTCCAGTTGTCGATCTTCATCCCTCTCTGAGGTGCAAGGGTTCATCACCAGCTTCAACTTTAAAGGTCCTGAATAAGATCACCAGTTTTGTTGTCAGTCTGGGGAACTGATCTTTCCAATGACATATGATGTGACCCTCAAGTCTTGACAGTTGAGGCAGCTTTGTGTTCCCCTGACCAGCTGGACTCCTGAGCGAGGCGCTTGTCTGCTGTCTTTATCTCATCTATGCCAGATCCTTCTCAATTTGCAAGTATCATCTGTGAAATGCCTAAAACCTCTCTTTTGGCACGATTCTTCCTTTTTATTTCCTCTCACTCTGCACCCTTCCTTCGGCAGGTACTGCATACACTGCTGTTTCTTACCCTCCTTTTCCCATGCCTAGTTTCTTCTTCCCTCGTCTACTCCATGGCCATGACATTCTTTATGCCTTTCTCTTTGTAACAACAACTTCAGCTCTTGGAAAATTAAGTGAGATGAACTTGTTATGTGACAAATTAAACAAAAACAGCTCCAAAAAACCATTTTGAAGTATTTGTCTGTGTCTGTATATTCATTTACTAGATGAATCACTTGAGTTATAAAAAGTGTAGAAGAGAAAAATCTAATGGAAATGATAATATGATTACTGCCCATAATTCTCACAAATCAAGCATATCAGTTACGCACAAGTAGGTTGTCTGAAAGTCTGTGGGATTTTTTATTTTATTATTTAAAGCTGATTAAACAACTGATTGTAGGCCCTCATGTACCTTTCCACTTTCCACACAGTTGATACTTGAAGTGAAAAGCAACAGCTAGATATTTATTTTATGACTCTGCAACAGTCAAGCCTCACGGGGCTGAAGGCTGTGTGCCCTTCTCTGCATCATCTTGTTTCAAATATTGAGAAAACACAAAAGACACGTTTACTTACAGATGTACTTACTGAGGAGCTAATAAACTGGTCTCCATGTCAACCTGTATTTTACTTATTTATTTGGCCTTTGTTTGAAAGCCTTTCTGGTGCATGTTGAGCAGACACAGCTAAGGAATTAGCATCTTTTTGTACATTTAATGATAATATCAAAGCATGTGGCTAAAATACAGTGATCACCTTGCAGAATTAGTGACAAGATTCAGAATTAATGTCTTTTATCAGGAAATCATAGTACACCCAGCAAATGCTATTTAAAAAATGTTCAGGTTTGAAGACAAAAGCCCAGTATAATGAGAAGTTACTCCAAGGAGAATGGACATTAATTGTTAAGAAGGTTATAAATCTTTATGTTGATGGAAGTGCATAGGAAGGTATTTATTCTTGGTATTAATTTTTAAGATGAAAGAATTTATTGCAAAACAACCTAGCTACCGTTACAAACTCAAATGTTCTTCTGAACAAATTAAGTTCCAACTTTGTCCACCTTGCTCACCAGAAATGTCATGCTACTTGGAGCAGGCTCTAGCATGCAATACAGGGAGAGAAATCAAGAAACCCTCAGTCCACTTCTTCCAGCAAAGAGGGCACCCAGCCCTCTTTGGCACCCAGAGATGGGATGGGGGGCAGATAGGAATGAGAGCTTGGGGACTATGGGTTTTGTTGCACTAATGATGTGCACAGCACGTGCTCC
>NW_008824286.1:2588546-2589783 GCF_000699105.1 Pygoscelis adeliae | reverse complement strand
CCTGCTGAAAACAACAGCATTCCTATGACTAAAGGCAAATATTCCTATTCCTGTTTTCACTTATTAATTCATCTGAAGACAAAAAGAGAGTCCTTGCTCTTCATGGCAGCAATATGGACTGGCCAGCCTGCAGCCCTCTGGGTTGGGCTGGGCAGAGAGGAGGGCGTGTTGGCCAGTGTCGCAAGGGTGGGTTGCTGTTCCAGAGCAGAAGCTCTTCTCTCTAGAAGCCAAGTTGCAGCCCTCTGGGACTGACTTCAACACTGGCTCTGCAGTGACTCAGGAGAGGAGACAGTGAGCTCACACAGCTACGAAAGAGAATAGGCTTAGGTGGAGCCCATACTAGAAACTAGGGGATTAGCTCAGAAAATAAGCCAACTCTTACC
Source organism: Pygoscelis adeliae (assembly GCF_000699105.1). Lineage (NCBI taxonomy): Eukaryota > Metazoa > Chordata > Aves > Sphenisciformes > Spheniscidae > Pygoscelis > Pygoscelis adeliae. The sequence continues at coordinate 2,589,400 of NW_008824286.1, read as the reverse complement.
TGCAGTCAGTGTGGGATACAAGCCCGAACACGGGCCAAGACCTCTGATGCAATTTGTGAGGTCTTGAGCTTGTTTCCTTTGTATCCGACTACCTGTTTTCTGCTCCTTGCCTCCCCCTCACTCAGCTCTGAGCACAGCCACATGACTTGTCTTTCTCCTCATGCCAAGCACAGCTTGGTCAGCCTGGTCCAGACATGCATGTGGGACCATGGGGCGAGGTGAAGTCAGAGGCCAAGTGAAATCCAGGCTCACAAGAGTTCACCCCCAACTACAGCCTAGCTCTGTGAGTTTCTCTCCATCCTGAGGCTAAAGGAAAAAGATGATGATAGTCTTCTTGTGGGAAACACATAGATGACATGGGAGACCAGAAAGGCTGGGAGCTGCCCCTGACCTGGAGGTCCTCTGTGTTATGCTGCACAGAAGGCAAAAAAGATGAGTTTAAAAGCTTAAAGAGCTATTTCGGTTACATACAGCCTGGACTGTTGATAGAGCTAAAGAGTGCTAATTTGTACACCTATGCTCTCATACACTCAATACCGTCCTGAGAGGACGTTTGAGTGTCTCTTGTTGGGGGAGGTGTCCCTTTGGACTAACCAAGGGTTTGTCTCTACATAAGTAAAAGGGTTGGTTTATATTTGAGAGCAATCCTTACCTTTCCTTGGATAGGATTTTGGCTTGCTGAGAAGCAGGCAGGCTTGATATTTGAGATTAAGTAAAAAGAAAGGTCCACTAACAATGGACCTTTGGGATCCTCAGAGGAAAAGCAAAATATTCTTATTAAATATGGAGTAATTCATATCAGCTAGGTGTTGTGGTTTAACCTCAGCCGGCAACTGAGCCCCACGCAGCCGCTC
>NW_008824286.1:2587139-2588199 GCF_000699105.1 Pygoscelis adeliae | reverse complement strand
ATAATAATAATAATAATAATAATAATCCTAAATCCAGAGCACAGCACTGTACCAGCTACTAGGAAGGAAATTAACTCTATCCCTGCCGAAACCAGGACACTAGACTACCAACACTACTCCAGTTGTGTGATTTAGTTAACATATTTAGCTAAGATAATCAGGTATAGCCTGATTCAATACACTATTTACCCACCTGCTTTTCAAAACAACTTATTGGTGAAGAAATAGAGCCAGAGAGCGATGGTTCTGGTCATGCACATCCAGGCCAGTACGTCTGCTTAGAGCTCATCTTCTGTTGATTTCAGTAGGATCAGGATAGGAGCTATTGGGACTGCTCCAAGTTTGTTATTTCAGATGAATTTCAAAAATAACATCTTTTCATTTGTTTTATTTTGCCATAAAGTCACTGGCTTCATCCTGCCAAAAGCCACTGGTAACGAGGTGCAGGCTGTATGCAGGACATATTCATTAAATATGTAGTGGGGCTCATCCTGACCTGGGCACCAGAACCTGGTACTACTCATCTTGTTCATGTGCCATTGCACTAATGGAGCATTTTGGAACTACTCCATTTCTGAGTTGAATCCAGATTTTAAAGCCAGTCTCCAAAAAGTATCTGCTTATTTAATTTATTTGTAGTAATAGCCTCAAATGAGAGGCATTCATTTCCTCTTAACGTAACTATATTACAAAATTCTATTGTGAATGAGGCACTTATAGGAAATCTTAATTATTTTTTAAAGCTTTACTTCCTCTCAGACAGACAGATTTAGAAGACGCATTTGCCCTTGTACAAACAAGCCCTTACTGTAGCTCCGAACAGACTTTCCCAAGTGTTCTTAGACCCAAAAATCACATAGTCTTTCTGGAAAAAAAAAACCAAAGAACCTCCACCCAGTTTCGTGTATCCCACTGCTTTTTGGTAGTTGAAAAAATTGATAGCGTACACTATATTTGCATAAATAATTTCTTTTTCTACAAATAATAGATGTAACTCAACATGTTTATAATGCCTAGCACCACCCAAGTGGCAATAAGACTTGACAGCAACTGGGAACCA
>NW_008824286.1:2578492-2587044 GCF_000699105.1 Pygoscelis adeliae | reverse complement strand
CATAATAATGTCATGACGCGCTTCTGTTGTCCTATAGCCCAGGAAATCGCTGTGGGTTGTACAATACAACTACTGCTTGTCAGGTGTCTTCTCCCATTGTCTGTTCAAATGTGCGGTTACATTTATAAGGTTTCTCAAGGGCTAGCTATGCTAACATTTTACTTTGCTGGTGGATTGGGCTTAGACGTGCACGTGCAGCCAGTTCAGAAAAATCAGACAACTGCTAGTTATCTGGATTACTAGTTATCTAGTTACCTTGGACTAGACAATTCTTGGCACCACTTACATGTGCTTTAATATGCTTGTACGCCAAATGGCAGGGAAGACCCAGTAGAAGACAATCAGTCCTGACTCGTATGGTAGATAGGGACTTCTGTCTCATGCTTGCTGGGATGCTGACACACTGCTGCACCTTCATGCTGTTCTTGACATTGCCCAGTTTCAAGGGAAAAATGCTCCTGATCCTCTAGTTTTATCTAGAATTAACTTTGCAGAGGCAGCCAAATGTCTTTTGGTGAGATGGCCTTAATTTTGCAACAGTTTTGTAACCAATTCAGATAGCATATATTTTTGCTAATTTGTTAAGCTACCATGTGTCATCAGAAGATGCATTTTGCAGTTAAGATGTTTGTAGTTGCGGTGGTGGGATCAGACCAATGGACTTTTCTATAGCATGTTGCTCCGTAGCAATCCCACTAGCAGTTGCTGCCGTGCAACACTTTAATTAGAGCCACTTCTGGCAATGAAACCTAAAATTACCATGGGCTTCAGCTTCTCTGCTGCTGCCTGTTTGTTCCTTCTCTTCAGGGAAAGGTGGGGTAGCACTTGTCCCACTCCCCGTGATGTTCAGGAGTTGCAGATGTAGAGTCTTCTTTAGGTCTCTGGAGTCTTGGAAGCTGCTAATGGACCAGTAGGTGATTTTCCTCTTATCACAAACTCCATTTCTCACACCAAAGGACCATTATCTGGTCTCAGGCCCTCCCAGAGCAGGTTCACGGCCAGACGGAAAGAACTGCTGGAACAACTCAAGTCAGCTTTGTGTGGCATTGCTGCTTCACAGTGCTGGGGACAACAAAGAGGGGACTAGAGAAGTCCCTAAATCGATCTTGGTGAAAGAAGACCACAAAGGGAAAACAACTGTTGTTGTACAGGCACTATTTTGGCGTGTGAATGCAATATACACTTGGCTTTCAGTCCGTGGCATGCAGTCTACGTTCTGCTAAAGCATTGCCTATCAGCACTGATCTTTACGTATAGTTTAATATTTATAGTTAATAGTTAAATTTAATATTGCAATTCAAGACAGACATTTTTACTGCTCACATTTAGACTGGAACAGGGAGGAAAGGCAAGCTAGTTCCTGGCTTTAGACTTGTGAGCAAATCTTAGCTGCAACCGTGCATATGCAAAGGAACTGCCTTTCTGAAAGCAAAGAGGGGTCTTCCTCATTCATGCTCTGTGGTGTGCATTAGTTGCTCTCTCCAGAGACCAAGCGTAAGTGTTACATCTATGTAAGTATTGTTCCCAGTGGAAAAGTGTTTTATTCTTCATCTTATCCAGCTCCCTATCATTTACCTTTAGAACTAAAGACATTCTCAGTTTGGCACAGCGGATCACCACTCCCATGCAAAACCCAGGGATGGGCTAGCAGGAGCTATGGCAGCTCAGGAGTGTGTCTGTTTTTGGCTTTCTGTCTGTTTGGAGACCTGTTACATTATTAAGCTCTTGCTGCCAGAAAGCTCGCTGCATTTATTTGATAGATGTAAGTTCACCTAACAAAGGGAAAGGTGAGGTAGAGGGGTTGGGTAGGAGACAGAGCATTTTCAGCTCAGATTTCAGTGGTACAAAGGTACAGACATGTGTTTATAATTCAGAGGATTTTTTATTTTAAAAGTTCTTGAAAGATTAATGGCAGCCTGGAAAAATCAATAGTAACTCATCACAGGCAAAATCTTCTGGAACACAAAATCCCACTGGGGGGGACAAAGCAAAATTATGGCAGTCTGCAGCAGGGCTAATGAGCCTGTGATTAAAATTGAGGACTAGCTGTGTCACTCTGCACCTCTCTTACAAGCTTCCTGGGAAAACAGGCCCATCGGAGTCCTAGGTCCTGAAAATAATTTAGACACCTTTAAAAAAAAATTAGGTAGCTTAGACTTCTAAATATGATTTGAGAATCGTGGTCCCTAATCTCTCCCTGCCTCAGTTTCCCCTCTCTAAAATTGTGAAGTATTCTTTATCTCCTGTTGAATCTCTTTGTCTTCTTCAGACTGTAACCTGGTGAAAGGCAGAGAGCTTCTGCTGTCTGAATACACAGTGCTTCGCCCAGGAGACTCCTGGTCTTGCCGAGCACCTCAAACTGCTGCTCTTAACAGAAATAATTAGTGGAGAAGTTTGGGCTGAAATATGCTTGACAGGCAAAATCAAGTAAAGCAAGAAACAGATTTCCAAGAGGGAACTTAGTCAACTGAGTCCCTTAAATCTCATCAGGAAAAGCATGCTGTAAAGGATAGCCTTGAACTGGTGGGAGATAAAGTCATCTTACAACATATTTTGAACAGCAGTCGTTAGGTGTTCAGGGTGCTAGTAAGTTATATGAACTGGTGAGATGATCTCTCTTCCAAGAAGTCACCTGAAAAGAAATAGCAATTTAAAACCACTGGATACCCTCATAATTTCTGTGAATGCAAACTGAAGACAGAAACAAGGTTGTGGAGAGTTTCTGGCACAATACGTTTGCAAGGTCTTATTCGGAAGGAGAGAATGAAACTGTGCATATGTTGAAAGCTATTCTAATAATATTTATCAGAAGAAAAAACTTCACAGAAGCAGCTGCCAGGGCTGAATCAGAATGTGTCAACATCCTACTGCCTGCGATCTACATCAGATCTAAAAGATTTGGCAAGAAATTTGGATCAGAGCAATTACCTACGTGGCTATTTGTTAAGGGTTGTCTCAAACACAGCACTCAGAGAAATTGAACTGTCAGAAGCTAATACAGGAATAATAAGAGGACATTTCATCTCCATTGGACACCAGAGATGAATAGCAGGTAAGTCTGCATGGAAAAAAAAAAAATTGAATATGTATTTGGCTTTAGTTTTTGTTAAAGGACTATAACATGAATAATGAATATTTTAAGGAGAGAAGACTGGGCCTTCAATTTCTTTCAATAACATTAGTGTTGTATATACTGGTTTGAATAAAATATATTTCATAAAACACCTACGCACAGCTCTGCAATGCATTATGGATGGCCCCTCTTGAGAAATCTTACATTGCTTTCAATTTTGACACAGTGATATAGTAATAATAGAAAATTCAGGCATAATATTCAGACTGCATCTTTTTTCCCCCTTTATTATTTTGTGCCACACCAGGTGAGCACAGATGTGTTTTCCTAATGCTTCCTTAGGTAGCTCACACGGCACTGTGGCGCTCGCAGGACGAGGTATCTGATGCACTGGAAGGTGGTGTCCTGTGTTGTGTGGGCTGAGCGTGGAGGATGGAGCAAGGTTTTTCACCAAAAGACTCCCAGAGGAACTGAGTTTCTGCACAGAAAGAGGCTGCCAAGGCTGGAGGAGCTGCCACCAAAACACAGACGCGTGCCATGCTTGATTAGAAGTCAAATCATGCGGCCCAAGAGGTGTCCCTTGGGAGTGGTGGAGAAAACTCAAGTGCTTGGACATCGACTGAAGGAGCTCTCCGTGTGTGTAGGAGAGTAGCAGGTAGAAGCAGCAAGAAGGCAGCAGGGAGAAAGTCGTCAAAGAGCTAAACACAGTGTTTGAAGGAGGTTTTCCATACTGTGCTAAAGGAACAAGTTACTGATTGTGCAAGATGGTCTGGAAAAGACCATAGGGTGAGAACACTCCTGCTTGTTTTCTCGCGTGAGCAAAGGCCAACATGAAGCTCCATGGTGTCTTTATCCTATAACCTGGCTTGCCTGCTGCTGCCAGCCTCATGAAACCTTTCACAGAGACCCAGAATGCAGGAGGAAGCTGGTTACCTGGCCAGATGGGGTGGTGAGGATCACGGTGAAGCTGGAGGCAGGTCATCTTTGCCTGTGCCCATTGCATGGCCTGCTGTATCCTGCCAAAAGGCTGCGAAAGCAAAATGAAGTCAGGGTGCGAGTGAGGTGCAGGGAGCTGAGAGGCCAAGACAGACGGTGAACAGACAGCACTGGAGGTTAGTGGCCGATTATTACCCAGTAAAGGACCTAGAGGGCCTGGGGTGAGGGCAATGTGTAAAAGGCAATATTTCCTGGCTAGTTGCCATCATGAATTTTGCATTGTGATTAACTCCCAAGTAAACAACTGCTGGTACGCTCAGATCGGGGCTGCTCTGTGAATGGGGCCACAGGGAAGCTGCGATGCGCGGACACAGCCCTGAACCAGTTATTGTTCACCTCCCAGGTCTGTTTGGCCAAAAGGACCCACAGACCCTCTCCTTTTCCAGCTGACTTTGCCTTTAGCCTTCTCCCCCTGTACCCTTCTTGATAAATCTTCTGGATTTATTTCCCATCAGAGCGTGTGTCGGGGTTCTTATCTGCTGGGTGGGGGGGCTCTTGTATTAACAGCAGGGCTTCCTGCTATGCATGCACAGCCTAATTTCTAGGCAACCCAATTATGAGGGAAATTGTGAAATGCTGCGGTAAACAATCAGGCTTTTGAACTAAAAAGGAATCTATTATTGATGAACAAAAGGTAAATCAGGCAGTGCCATCCCCAGCTGGATTCAAACTGTGGGGTTGAACAAAGACAGCAAGAGGGCAGTGAGACACAAGGATAAGGTGTTATAAATGTGATAAAGACAGCGCTAAATACCATCCAGGGCCAGGGATCACCGTGCCCCACCAGCACCTGAGTTGCTGATGTTCCTGGGGCTGTGGTGGCTGCAGGTGCTGGTACTGGAAAAGCCCAGCGACACACACTTGCTGCTCGATATGGCGTTCTGAAATTTCAGAGACAAAACCTCCAGTTTCCCCCAGCTTTTGAGGCACTATTTTTCAGAGTCTTTTCCAAGTCTTGAGAGGTCCTTGGTTAATCTCCAAGCATATACTAGATCATAAGTATTCCAAAGTAAAAAGGCTATATACGCTGTCCGGCAGACAAATATAGCAAAACGGGCCAACAAAAACAACTCCGCTTTGGAAATGCTGTACAAGGAGTAAAAAACATCATGATCATGGACCCTGTGAACCACAGCAATCAGAAACAAAATATACCGACAGACCCACATCCAAAGGTGAAGCACAACATTCCCTAGAACAATTAGCAATCACAACATTATGTTCCTTCCCATTACTGTCAGCCATGCCTGAGCCACCCGCTAAGTGAAATTACAGGGTTAGGATCAGAAGTGTGTATCAGCTGATCAGCTGAGAGCGCCTCGAGAGCTGTGCTACGCAGTAGTAAAGCATGCATTTCAATGGGCACAAAGCAGAAAGCACACCAGCCCTTTGGGTCAGACCTGTACACACACACGCACGCACGCACTCTTGCACACATGCACACAGAGCGTTGAAACCACAATATTGTTGAAAGAATTAGGCAGGAAACCACTCCTACCGACGACAGTGGGGGAATGCCTAGGAAAGATGGGAAAATGACGGTGCTTTAAAATGCAAGAATAAAGGAGGCTGGGAGCAAACAGAGCCCTCTGATTTGCCTTTGTCATGTGCAGAACATCAGACTGTAAAGCTTGAAGAGCTGGTTTGGGACCTCTAGACGTCTCCAGGGGACTCAGCCCTGCTCCTCTTTGAATTTCATCTTTACTCACTTGTTTGTTTACCTGCGTCATTCATTTTGCACTTCTGCTGCCTCTCCAGCGGTCTCCACTTCCGTTGTCTACCATCTGTGTCACTGTGAAAAAAAGGAAGAGCAAGAGTAAAAAGAGAGAGAGGAAGAGAAAGGAGGTAGGAGGAACTCTGAAGTTGCTCTCTGCCAGTATTCATGGCAACAGGAATGTTGTGTGGAAGGGAGACCCCAGCAAACCCTTTTTTTCCCTAGGACCTGCAGGAGACCTAGTGTATTGGGAAGCTGTAGGAAAGTCCCAGGAGAGGGTCCTCACCCAGGGTCTTTCTTGCAAATGTCTCTTGGAAGTAGGATGTACGACTCAGGAAACAGAGGAGCAGATGAGTAACAGGGGGAAAAAAAGAGTAAGGGAAGGAGAAAAGGAGCAAGAAGGAGGAAGGTAAAGAGAGAGAAGACTAAGAAATCAGGGGGTTTACAAAGTGCTTCTGAATAAACAAAACCAGGGAGGGGACAGTGAAGAGCAGGGCTGAGACACACAGCTGAATCAGGTGCTCATATCCAAGAGCAAGGTGCCTCAGTGAGAGGCAGAGTTGTGGGCTGATGCACAAAGATGCTCAGTCATTACAAGACCAGACTCAAGCCTAACAACATCATCCAGGCAGAAACTGAAAACCTGTCCAGCCCCAATGCTCATCAGCTCAGCTCCCACACTGTTAGAGTTCACCCTGGAAGAGGACCTACCTGTCTTGTGTTATTAGCAATATGCGGGAGAGACATCCTCACAAGCAGTATTGGATAATGCTAGGGCAAATGCAATTTTCCCTTTATCAGGAGCAGGAGGACGGGTTGGGAGCTTGCACTGGTGGCCTTTGTTCAGCCTGTCACTTTTGGTGCTCCTGCTCCAAGCCATTTGCAACACTAACCCAGCCAAGCTGGGAGCAGAAGGCGTACCCTAGGTAGTGGAAGCAGAATTAGTGCTCTAGGGCAGAACAGTTTAATAAAATAAAATAGGGCTCCTTTAAATCCTTACCATATGTAGGACTGAATAAGTTCAAATGGAACTTTTCCCTCTCACAGTTCAGTATTATTTGTGAAAAATTATCTGTGGGGAAAAAATGTAATTTCCCAGTCAGCTTTCTTGCTGAATGTCTCTGCCTGGTAGCCAGCTGTCTGTCAACTTTTGCTAACATCACCAGATCTAAAATTATGGTTGTGGGATAGTTTTTGCTGCCTGCCTGCCATTCACAGGAATTGTCCTACTAGATCTTAGTAATGATTCATCCTGTCTAAAGTCCTGTCTCGATGGTCGTCATAGCAAGATGCTTTGGAGGGGTGGCTCTATTCTCTATTTCCTTATTCCTTTCTACCCAGCTTTTCCCTTTTTTTCTCTCCTGTGTCTTTCACTGTCTTGCACCTCTTCTTCCTTCTTTTCTGTCTCTTCTCTACCTACTTTGCCAAATCATTCTGCCTCTTCCATCTCACAGCTCCCCTTGATATCAATACCGTATCAATTTCTACACTGATACTATGGGAAGCTCCATAGGATTTGAGTGGGAAACGGAGCCCCTTCTCCAACCTCCACATGTAGAACAGGATCCTGGTAACAGAAACATGCAGGGACCAATCAAAAATGGTAAATGAGATTTATTTCAGGTCTGCACAAGGACATTTAGAGCTAGCGCTGCTCTGCATAATTGTTTGAAGTCCCCATAGAAAGCCCAAGGACTGAGTAGGCCATGGAGCTTTTCAGAGCAATATGACTTATTATGATGATATATGCCTTAGTTGCAGAGTAACAAATGTAATCCTTGAGATATCTTAGGTCTACCATGTGCCAAGGTCTACATAATAGACCTGTGGCTGTAAGAGGTTTGTTTTTTTATAAAGAACAGAGCCTAAATACACAGACAGTCTTTCAATTTGTTGTTTTCCAGATACTACTGAAGCTTAATGAATAAATAAGTACAAAATTAAAGGCTCATTACCCACCCCAAAAAGTCTCTGTCATTTGTTAAACCTTTCAGAGGAAGCCAGGAATAGGGAGAAGTGCCCATTAGAAAGATAAACATATCACAGATCTGAATGTCAAATCAAATTGAGCAAAAATTAATTAACTCGGTGAACATCAGAATGGAGAGTCTGGTGTCAGCAGAGACTATGTTTACCTGTTTGTACTTTCTCAGCTAGCTCGAAAGGCACTAGAGGCTGTGCAGGAATTGATGTGTGCCAGGTGCAATCCTCACAGCTCACTTTCATGGAAGAAACCTGTTCCTCATTTCAGAAACCGCTTTTCTTCTGTCTTGAAGAAATTGTCTGTAAATGGGCTTCTCCCTGGTGCCAGATGCTCTGAGAACCGAGACTCCTTTCAAGCTGGGGACTTATTAGCCCAAAGGTGTCCCTGAAACTGCTGTCCAAATCATTTGAGGGAGTTTTGGATCAGGCCCCCTGTGCCAGCTGGTTTATGGCTACAGCTCAGCTTACAAATGATGCCCTGAAACTGAACTATCTGTAGCTGAGAGTTAATCCCCTTAAAATCAATAATTCCTGATCCCTTGAAGCTGTTGTTTCGGTGATGGACGGCTGGCAAGTGAGAGCCAACTTTCTGAAATCATCCCTTTTTCTCCCCTCTTTCATACAAGTTTTTTTCCTATTATTATACCAGCTGATAAAACAACTGTAATCAACTCTTTTCTGCTCCATAAAATAGTTACTGCTAATTACTAATTATTGGGAATAAGCTTCCTACCGTATCTGGAAGCATTATAGTGACTGGGAGTGAACAGTAATCACTGCTTTCGG
>NW_008824286.1:2573799-2578453 GCF_000699105.1 Pygoscelis adeliae | reverse complement strand
ACTGACATAAGCCAAAAAACTAATTGAAAAAGAGGTTGATGATTTGTCAGATATTAATACACATACACATTTTTACATGTGTTTGCATATGCGACTATTCATTGCAAATTGAAATTCAAGCCATTGCATCCACTAGATGCTTACTGGCCATTTGCATACAAAAACACTTGATTTGTGTAGACAATCACAGTAATTGCATGGGCAAAGAGTTGTTGCCTTGTGCTTTCCTCATGCAAAAGTTGTTTATGGGCATTAGTAAGTGCTAGCAAGCAGAATACAAACTCACTGGAAAGTTATGCCCGTGCGCGGGGAGTGAGAAGTTTCCAGTATTTCTTCGCTAGGATGTCACTGTTTCTGGGGAGAGGAATTAATGAGGATCAAACAAAAGTGACCCAACTACAGAACAATCTTCTCTTCATGACTAGAAAAACTCACTCTATAATATTTGTATAAAAACTACTATCAGCTGCAGAGGGGAAATCAGCCAAATGGATAATGACTTATCAGAAATTCCTGTTAAAGCAGTGAAGAGTATATTTGTACATCAGTCCCAAGATGCAAGTGCAGCCCAGGCTAGCATCTTCTGGGCAGTACAGGTAGCAGCAGCGGTGAGGGTGCCACAGCAGGTCTGCAGGACTCCAAGGACTCATATCCCACCCTTTCTGTCCCAGGTTGTGCTGAGGAATAGTGGAAACTGGGAAAGGTCAGGTAAGAACTGACCAGAACATTCACCTGAAACTTGTATTGGACAGAGATCAAACTTCACTGGGGGTTCAGAACAAGGACTTCTTTTGTGCTCCTTCACCTCCCTTTCATTGATATCTCCTAAGGTAGCCAAATATTGGGAAGTCCTAGAACTCACTTAGGATATCAAGCTTACTTCCACAGCCCAAAGAAATATGTCCTCAGCTGGAATTGCCAAGTGCTTACCCAGATCAAGAGAAACCCATGACTAAAGATTTGTTTCTATTAGCAGTAGAGACCTACACAGTGAGTATGCTTTGCCCATATCTGAATCAGGAGTTGTTTATGGGGTGTTACAGCGGCTGGATGCTTTTCCAAACTTAATTCAGAGGTGACACTTTCTATATGGAGGAATTAAAAAACTAAATGCTCCTTGCCAGATGTTTTAATCAGACATAGGCGTGCATATGGGAAGAAAATTAAGTTCTTGCTGCTTCTGAGTGCTGACATAAACCTGCAAACACTGTCTTTGACTTCACCACAAATCCTCAGGCAGTGGTTGTAAACCAAGAGACTTGCACAGTGTTTGAGTTGCACAGCCAGCTGGTTGCCTATCCCCTTCTGCAGTCTCAGCTGTGACCACTGCGGCAATCATTGTCCTCATGATGCAACCCACATGGGAACTTCTTCCTCCTTCACAGGAGGAAAAATATTTTCTTCAAAACCTTTGCTGCTTATCCAGAATAGACTGTTGCCAAATTGCTTGCTGCCCCTTCATTTCTATAAATGATGTTCTAGTGGGTCCTTAAGTTCATTTCCCTCTTAGCCATTCCTATCTCCACACTCAGGTGGTGTGGTATTCACCCTTTCTTTCTCTGGCCAACTTTTCCCTCCACTCTTCATATAAACCCCACTGAAAGCAAGCCCTTTTCTTTCCATACCTGTATTAAGTAGTATGTAACACTGTTTCTTTTTATTTTTCATTTTTTTGCAAATACATTAAATAAAACACTATCTTAAACAAGTCTGAACAATAGCCTAAAAGTACTTTGAGCATAGGCTGCGTGTTTTTTCTCTCTTCATTGCACCTATAAAATAATATGTGATATTAACCAAGGTGCAAGTAACCCACTTCAAAAATGTACTCTACTTTATGGACTTACAGCCCCATTAATTCTACTACATAATTCCCCTGAAGGAGAAACAGAAAATGTTCATTACAACTAGAACAGTGGAAAATCCATCGCTTTTGATTTGCAGGAACTAACACAAACTATAGATAAGTCTTGGCTACGGGAAGTGAGGTATGGAAGAGGGCTTCATCAGTGGTGAAGGGCATTTACTCCCATGCAATAATGTATTACATGGAAAAATAAACTTGTACGTCCTTTGTTGTGATTTGCAGTGAATAGCAATGGATGCAAAGAAGCGACAGCAGAAAATTAAGTTTGACTCAAACTCCCTCTTTATGCAAAGGCTTTTTTTCAATAATTGGATTAATTTATCAAAGTAGAAATTTTGTAGAAAGATGGAGCTCCAGGAGGAAGCTATTCATGTGGGTTTTTTTAATTTGGCAAACATTTTTGCTGTAGAAGTAGAAAAATATAAAAAAAAGTTTTGTTTTTTCAAAAGTGCTTATTTTTTCTTGGACTCCTAAAAATAAACCTGGCATAGATTTTACAAAGTTTAAAAAAGGCTTAAATAATGAAGCAATGAAAAACACACTACAATTTTTACATTTGATGAAGTGCTCTCAGTTAATCCAAAACATTTGCAATTCTGGGTTTGTTTTCTCTTTTTCTACAAAAAAATTGGTTAGTTTCATTAACTCTTTCTCTCCCCATCCCTGCAAAAAAAAAAAATCCCCAAAACATCAAACCATTTTCTACTTCAATTTGACCTGAAATATATTTTTGTCCATACTATTTTTTTATTTTGCTTTTGGACACTCTCTTATCCTGCCTCTAGACCAGCTCATGTCAAAGCCTACGGCTTATGAAGACTTTCTTTTGAAAGTGGAGATGAACCCTACCTCACTTGAAGAGTGGGTCCGGGATCAGCAGGCGCTTGGGTCTAATTTCCAGATACCAGTTTCCATCCAGAGATGAAACCCTACCTAGGGTCATTCACATCTTAAGTTTGACTCAGCCAAAACTTCAGCTGGAAACTTAATGAAATACAAAAACTCCCTACAGCTGTAAACACAAGTCAGTCATCGATCTGTGTTGTCTTTATTATTTTCTATTTGTTCCAGCCTGAGACAGCCTGTGTAACTTGTGGAGTTGAGTCTAATAAGCAGAGATAGTCCCCAAATTTGTTCCTGTGGGGCACTACAACCTCAACCTGTATTTACTTTCCTTTTGACTGTCAACTGAGAGGTGTCGGCAGACAAAAGCTCCGCTTGGTATGGGATGGCTAAAAGATTTCTGTAGTCTGTGGAAACACCTCAAATAAGCGAGGAAATGGGCCCCAAACGGATTCCTCTTCCCAGGTACTACAGGTGATGACTGAGGAGATCTCAGCTGGCAAATCCAATCCAACCAGCTATCTTTCTGTACTGCCCTTCATGCCAGTTGTCTTAGGCAAGTTCAAACGGTGAGGTAGAGCCCAAATCAGGAAAACTCTATTTGAAATCCTTTTCTTTAAAACTTTTAACAAGTTCAGCCTCACAAACTGCCAAAGAGTAGTTAATCAAAACTCTTAGGAATGCCACTTCTGAGCTCCTGAATGTTGTACAGATGTAGAAGAATCACTGGCTAGACAGTATTTATAACTGATCCTGAGGCTTATAAATCACAACACAATATATCCTGAGTTAAGAGGACCAAAAAAAGTCCAGGAGCTAAGCAACCAAATAATCATTATAATAATTAATACTGATCTTCTATAAAATGCTCTTTTTCACTAATAGATTTCAAAGTCCTTGACAAAGTATGTCATTACAGACTTGGTCAGCATATTTTCATCTAAACTGTGTTCCATTGGGAAATGATGTTTTCATAAACCTGAGATGTCCCATTATATGTTGCCCCCTCTTTCAGTACTGTTAACACATGCTGAAATGCCATAAAAAAATAGAATGATTTAAAAACATCTTTGTTTTTCATCTGAGCCATAAATTGTGTTTGAAATGAAATTTCATAGAATCATAGAATAGTTTGGGTTGGAAGGGACCTCTAAAGGTCATCTAGTCCAGCCCCCTTGCCGTGGGCAGGGACATCTTCAACTAGATCAGGTTGCTCAGAGCCCCGTCCAACCTGACCTGGAATGTTTCCAGGGATGGGGCATCCACCACCTCTCTGGGCAACCTGTGCCAGTGCTTCACCACCCTCAGCGTAAAAAATTTCTTCCTTATATCTAGCCTAAATCTAACCCCATTTAGCTAAAAGCCATTCCCCCTTGTCCTGTCGCAACAGGCAAACAAAAAGTTTGCCACCATCTTTTTTGTAAGCCCCCTTTAAGTACTGAGAGGCTGCAATAAGGTCTCCCCGGAGCCTTCTCTTCTTCAGGCTGAACAACCCCAACTCTCTCAGCCTTTCCTCACAGGAGAGGTGTTCCACCCCCCTGATCATTTTCGTCAGGTCCATGTCTTTCTTATGCTGAGGGCTCCAGAGCTGGACACAGGACTCGAGGTGGGGTCTCACCAGGGCAGCGCAGAGGGGCAGAATCACCTCCCTGGACCTGCTGGCCACGCTGCTTTGGATGCAGCCCAGGATACGATTGGCCTTCTGGGTTGCGAGCGCACATTGCTGGCTCGTGTCCAGCTTTTCATCCAGCAGTACCCCCAAGTCCTTCTCGGCAGGGCTGCTCTCAGTCCCTTCATCCCCCAGCCTGTCTTGATACCGGGGTTGCCCCGACCCAGGTGCAGGATCCTGCACTTGGCATTGCTAAATCTCATGAGGTTCACACAGGCCCACTTCTCGAGCTTGTCCAGGTCCCTCTGGATGGCATCCCGTCCCTCAGGCATGTC
>NW_008824286.1:2568528-2573310 GCF_000699105.1 Pygoscelis adeliae | reverse complement strand
GTCAGGCAGGACTTGCCCTTGGTGAAGCCATGCTGGCTGTCTCGAATCACCTCCCTGTCCTCCATGTGCCTTAGCATAGCTTCCAGGAGGATCTGTTCCATGATCTTCCCAGGCACAGAGGTGAGACTGACTGGCCTGTCAGCCTTCTGGCCCCAGGTTTTCCTTTTTTCCCTTCTTAAAAATGGGGGTTATGTTTCCCCTTTTCCAGTCAGTGGGAACTTCACCGGACTGCCACGACTTCTCAAATACGATGGATAGTGTCTTAGCAACTTCATCCGCCAGTTCCTTCAGGACCCGCAGATGGACCTCATCGGGTCCCATGGACTTGTGCAGCAGAAATAGTGCTTGTGGGGGGTTGGGACGAATTTATAGTTTAGAACAAATCTTGCAAATAGCTGTGTCGTTCCAAACCAGAAGAAAACATTTCTTAAAACATTTGCCACAAAAGTATCAGTCAACCATTTCAGCAGCTCTTAGTGAAATAGGGGCAGATCAGGAACAAAGTCAACGTCTTGCATGTCCTTGACCTCCAAGGCACCTTGACTCGTTTGAGTTCACTGTTCACTCAAACTGACGCCCTCACTGCACATTTGCATCTGAAGGTACCTGGTAGAGGGGGTGTCCTTTGACAAGTTTCCCTTGCATGCTCCCGATTATATTTTGCAAAAGCTAAAGAGATATTGGTGCCTGTTAATGAAATCTAAGACTTTTAAAAGCCCTTTGTGCCCTAGGGTTATGCATTTATAATTTACAGAGGTTTTGCAACACAGTCAATCTTGCCTTGCAGAAACCAGTTCCTTGCTAAACGCTGCTGCATATGCAGTGCACAGATAGCTTTTATTTATTTCTTAAAAGACAGTTGTTAATCAGTTAGAGCAACCAGTTGCAAAATACTTTAAGCCAACTGGATTAAAGTGATTATAGGATTATTAAATGGATTAAGTTCTATCGATAACTGGTTGTCAGCCAGAAGAGCTGAAGTCCTAATCAGCTAGAAAAAAAAGACCATGCCAGCCACTTACATTTGTGGTTCACCTTGAACTTATCTGTAACTTCTGTGTGTTTCAGTCATGTTTCTATAGCAACCAGGGTAATTGACATTAATTACCGTATTCTGTCTGTGGTTATTTTGTGCTAATTTCATTTTTTAATTGCTTTGAATTACAATGTGAGACCATAGTAACAGTTTTTCTCTCTGTTTTTCATAAGGTTTTGAAGGCATCAAGATACATTCCCCCTTCCCCCCAACATACACTCCCATATATGTACCTGGGGTCCCAGGGCCCAGGGTTTGTTCAAATGGTAGAGGAGAAGGCTTCAGGGGATCTAGGAGCAGCCCCCTCATACCTATGAGGAGGTCATCGAGAAGACAGGCCACACTCTTCACAGCAGCAAATGGTGGGAGGACAAGTGACACAAAGGATGTAAATTGAAACAGCAGTTCACACTGGATATAAGGAAATAATTTCTCCCCATGAGGACAGACAAACATTGGAGCAGCTTGCCCAGAGAGGTTGTGCAGTCTCTGTCCTTGGAAGTTTTCAGGACCCAACAAGATAAAGTCCTGGACTACCTTTTCTGGCCTCATTGCTGACCTTGCTTTGGGTAGGAGGTTGGACTAGAGACCTCCTATTGTCCCTTCCCACCTTAATTATCCTATGACCTTATGTTCCTGTGATCCTACGACCATTTTTTTCATTATTTTTGTATAATCATAAAAATGATGAACACACAGCATCTTGTAGGGTGTAGCAAGATTCATACACTGCCTGAAGAACTTCCGCTCTGTTTTTATTTCTTCACTACCACTATTCTAGTGCTATTCCTATCAAAGTTCATGGCTCCTTCGTATATGTCCTCACATTTGAGATTTTGACTTCGAATCCCCAAAGGTTTTTAACCCAGTAACCCCCACTGGAAACAATGCTTAGCCATTTTAGGAAATGTTACCCTAAGCCAAGAATATTTTCAGATTCCAGAAACTGATTGCAAGGAAAAATGTCACCTGTTTTTGCTAATTATGATCACTTAAAAATACAGAATAATAACCTAATATTATCATTTTTGGGGCCTTGATTTCATGAGATGTTATGTGTCCTAGAATTCCTGTGATACCAGTGGAAGTTGGAAGAACATGGACCCAGCCTGAGTTCGCCCTTGAGTGCCTCTAGTAAGTGTGGGCTTTTTACTTGATGTACAATTATGTTCTAGACAACTGTAAAGTGTCATTTCTCTTTCTGAAATAGTTAACATGCCACAAAACTACTGTATGGTATAGCTGCTGTCAGGCTGGAGAAAAACAACTGAATTTAACTGCAAACACTGGATTTTTGCATAAGCATGAAAACTTCAAAGCTCCTCTAACAGCAATGAATGGGGCTGTGTTAAACTCATTGGAACAAAAAAGATCCTGTAAATCTCTGTGTCACTGAAAATCTTACCAGGGCATTACAGTCATGCAAGTTCAAAATGTAGCTAAAACTCCTTGTTCTGAAATATCAGATAATACTGTATTATTCTAAGGTGTGTTGGAAAGAGACTTTCTACTGTGTGTATACGTGTATCAGGCAAAAAGCTGGTGTCTTAGGCTAGGAATAGTACATGACAGAAATATGTAGAGAAATGTTTCAGTTCACCAAATGTTCAGTTTCAAAAGCATTGAAAGGCCATTACATTTGCAAAACAAAACAAAACAAAAACCCTAATAATAAATTTTGGAAAACGTCTGAAGGCATTGCTGATTTATTTCTGATGCTTGAGCTAAGATGTGTTGAGGTTCATGCAAATGATGATACTCTCTGTCATTTAAAAACCAAAAATGTTTGTCCTGAAAAGCTATATTCCAGGCTGAGGCATCTTCACTATTAAGGAGATGGGATTTTTTCACCTTTGGATGTGGCTGAAGCACCATGAAGCTCTGCAGTGTTAACTGTGAGATGAAAAGTGTGATCTCAACAATGGCTTCTTTTCTGAGGTTCCCTTTCTTTAGCTGGCCTTGTGCTTTGCCTTCCTCATATATGACAGCTATCCCCAAGCCTAAAAAAACCCATCTATTTTAGCTGTGAAAACTAGGTTTATGCAACTGGAGCCCCCCTGGAGATGATAGGAGACCTTACAACAAACACTGGGTAAGCAACAGTCCTTACATGGAGGACAAATGTTCTAGCCTTTCCTTTGCTTAGCGCTTCTGGTCAAATGTCTCTGCAAGGCTGAATTGATACAGTCTCCTTCTCTTATGGTAACAGATTATAAACCTTGAGTCTTAGCAAGAAAGGCAGGTAGAGAAGGCAGGGTGGAAACTGCATAGGGAAGAGATGAACTTCATAAGGGAAACCAAGAGGGAAGCACTTCTTAGAAAAGCAAGATTTAAGCTATTATATTTAATTTGTCCTCTGCAAGCTTTCAGGGTATTCAGATGAGGTGTATTTAGTTTTGCTACCCATTTCAAATATTTTTAAGAAGGACTAATTTTCTGTGCATGAGTTTGTGCAGCCATTCACAAGAAAATTGGAACTTTAGAAGTAGAGATACTGAAAGACGGGCATTTTTGGACCTCAGGCCTTCTATTGCTATAGTTTCAGAGAAAGCATTAGATTTGCTTGTAAGTCTTCACAAGTATTTTCAGAGCCTGAGTTATATGGTTACCTGTATAATTATATGGATCTGTGGGTCTTCTTGAAATGGTGCCTCTGAATCACAAAAAACACGGCTCTGAAAGAAGGAGGAAGAGGAAGACAGAGGAAATAAGAGGTCTAACTGAGCCTGTTTTCAGTGTCCTAGAGTCATTTCCTTACCTTCAGCCTTGCTTGTATATGGTTACCTGTATAATTATATGGATCTGTGGGTCTTCTTGAAATGGTGCCTCTGAATCACAAAAAACACGGCTCTGAAAGAAGGAGGAAGAGGAAGACAGAGGAAATAAGAGGTCTAACTGAGCCTGTTTTCAGTGTCCTAGAGTCATTTCCTTACCTTCAGCCTTGCTTGCTGGACCACCTCTGTGAAATGTCTGTAAAATGTCCATAAATGTCCACAAATGTCCATTGAGTTCATTTAGTCCATGCCTTTGGGCTCCATCTGTTACGGTGGTCACTCAGGACAGGAGAGGTGGTGTGTTGTGTGGAGTTATTGGCTACCAAAGCCAGGTCAGGTCGGGTCACTGCTGCACTTGCACTGCTTCTTGTAAGGCTTCTCCTCCATTGGTTCAGGTGGTTCCTGCTATAGTAATTCCCATAACATGCAACTCAAATCATGGGTTACAACAACTTAAAGGTATTTCCATTACAATCTCCACCCCTGGCCCCTTTGGACCAGACCATTGGGTTTAACATCACAATGAACTCCTCCCCTTGCCCCTGTTCTGGCTTGGACTTATCCACAGGCTGCAGTCCCTTAGGGGTGTACCTGCTCCAAGTGGAGCCTTATCTATGAGCCATAGTCTCTCCAGGGCTATACCTGCTGCGGCATTAGACCTATCCACAGCCACAGTTGCTTTGAGGTGCACCTGTTCCAGTGTGGCCTTCTCCATGGGCCACAATGTCTTCAGAGATATATCTGCTCCAGCGTAGCCTTACCCACAGCCACAGTCCCTTCAGAAGTAAACCTGCTCCAACATGGCCTTACCATGGCTGCAGTCCCTCCAGGGGAGTACCTGCTCTGTCGTGGGCTTACCCATGGCCACATGCTTTGAGGTGCTCCAGGCATGATCTCATGCACAGCCACTGATGCTTTAAGGAGCATTTGCTGCAGCATGGACTTATCCACAGACACAGATGCTTTGAGGGG
>NW_008824286.1:2564974-2567470 GCF_000699105.1 Pygoscelis adeliae | reverse complement strand
TGGGTTGAGATAAAGACAGTTTAATAGGTAAAGCAAAAGCTGTGCACGCAAGCAAAGCAAACCAAGGAATTCCTTCACTCCTTCCCATGGGCAGGCAGGTGTTCAGCCATCCCCAGGAAAGCAGGGCTGAATCACACCTAACGGTGACTTGGGAAGACAAACGCCATCGCTCCAAACGTCCCTCCCTTCCTCCTTCTTCCCCCAGCTCTATATGCTGAGCACAACGCCATATGGTGTGGGATATCCCTTGGGTCAGTTGGGGTCAGCTGTCCCGGCCGTGTCCCCTCCCAGCGTCTTGTGCCCCCCCCAGCCTGCTCGCTGGTGGGGTGGGGTGAGAGGCAGAAAAGGCCTTGACTCTGTGTCAGCACTGCTCAGCAGTAACAAAAACATCCCTGTGTTATCAACACTGTTTCCAGCACAAATCCCAAACACAGCCCCATACTAGCTACTGTGAAGAAAATTAACTCTATCTCAGCCAAAACTAGCACACCTGCAACCTCCTCTCTGCTGTTTGATTGCCATGCTCAGAGATGGCCTTTGTGATGTTCCATGTGGAGGACGCAACAAACCCTTAAATTGCAGGGCAGCATGGTATCTTCAAAGGAACACCATCCCTGGCTGTAAAACCAGACAGCAGAAATGAAGGGAACAGACCTGGCTGATGGGTACCAGGAGGGGCGAATGTGACACAGGATAATGTACTGCACAGAACTTCTGAACATCTTCCCTTAATGAACAAATACCATTATTAAAAAAACCCCCACCATTTCATAGTAACAATTCAGCACTGCAGTCAGATTCTGCAGTGTCTGAGTGATGGTTTATTAACTCAGACATTGCTGCGTAGAGAGCACTTGTAGTCTTTGGCCTTACACTTAATAACTCACTAAGCATGAATGGGTTCAGTAATTCATTCCTTGTCTTGTGTGGCTGCTCAAAAACCTCATTGGGTTGAAATTTATGGCTTGTTCTCACAAGACTGTGAGCACCTCCTGCAGGTCTGTGACAGCCCCGTGCTCCTGCTAACCTCAGCCAAGCACTGCAGACAGCTGAGCATCACCAGGACCAGCACCTCCTCCTTAGCTGTGCTGAGATGGGATGAGTCACATTTGTGTTAGGCTTTCGTGAGAATTTGGGTTCGATTGCACCCCAAACTTGCACTTTGGTCTTCTGTGACTTTTAGGCTACCCTCTTCTTTCTGTGTCTGATATCATACAATTAACTGTTTGGATGATAGGGAGGCTGGAGAACAAGCAGATTATGACATTACAAAGACAAGAAAGTAAAACTTTAGCAGTTAAAGGAAAGAGAGGATGCACATCAGAGGTAATTATTAGAAGCTTGCTTTCTTAAGGGTTTTTTGACAGACTCCTGGGCTCAGTGAGAGTAACACTCCCCAAGCTGGGGGTTAGCAATGTTTCCTCTCTATTTTGAAGTCATGTTCTCCAGCAAAGTGAGGCCAGACTCAGTATTTCTGATGACTATAAGGCAAAATCATGAAGGAAGGGAAACAAAAAATTTAAAAAAACCTCCCTCTGTGACTTAATGTATATGTAGTGTTATACAACCTAACAGCGCAATTGAGGGCATGACAGGAACAATAAACATGTGTTGTTCCATATACTGGGGTATATCTGAAGTCCTCCCCTCAGTGTGGGGAAAGCCGTCACATACGGAGGAGGATCAGCTCGGCTCCTCAGCACTTTCAGCTAAAGCGCAATCTTTTACTGGTGAATCATATTGCCCTTGAAAAGTTGAATGAGATACAAGAGGAAGAAACACGTAGCAGTAAACAGTCAACAGGTTCTGCCTACAGATGTTGATGCATCACGCATCCAGCGTTCTCACAGCACTGGGGGACCACAGCCCTGGCTATGAACAGATGTGGGCAGACAACCAGCGACTCTTGAGGGGAAACTTGACATCCTCCAGTATAAACATAAGGCAAATAACTTTGCCTGTGATTTTTTTGTACTGTCCTCTTTACTCTTTTTGAAGATGGGAATACCAAGTTGAGTGACAGACTCTTCCTTCCACCTCCAGATCCTATTGCTATTTCCTTGCAGTAATCTCTAAAATTGGCATTTTCAAAGAGACTAAGGAAGTGAGAGTCCCAAAAGGGACATAAACATCCAGTCCCCTTGGGAAAGCCCAGACTAGTCTATCTATGAACATGAAAGCATAGAGCCTTGCAAACCTGCGAGGCAGAGATGTGCTAGATGGCCAGAAACACAGGAGGGATGTGATTTATTCAAGGTCCTTCACAATGTCAGATGCAGAGCTGGGAAATAGCGCTTGTATCATCAACCTTCCTGTTAGGATTTCAATCACTGAAATACCCTTCCTCTCCCTCACAAACACAGAGACTCTGATTCTTCACTCACACAAGCTTGGTATAAATCAGGAGCAATACCATGCAAGTCCCCAGTGTTACTTCATGAGCAAAAGGAGAGTTGAAGAGTGTCTAATGCTTAGATTCACTAGGGATTTCAGCAG
>NW_008824286.1:2545296-2564825 GCF_000699105.1 Pygoscelis adeliae | reverse complement strand
AGGAGTCAGATGCCTAAATGCCTTTGTGAATTGAGGCTTAAGTGTCTTCGTTCATTAATGAAGCAAAGGGGAAAAAAAGGTAGCTGTAATTAGAGCAAAAGGAATGCCAGAAAGTAGCTGCATGAATAATCTCTCATATTGAAAAAGATTGGCTTCAAGCTCACTGGTGCTCATTGGCATGAAAGGGAGTTTTGTTCACTGGTGCGTGCAGCAGCATTCTGTAAATATGAGAACCATCATATTCAGTCCTGAAGCCATTTGGAGGGTGAACATTTCAAACTGGAAAGCATGAATGGAAAGCCAAGTGTCAGCCCCCATGGGAGAACATGTGCAGTGGCAGCGTCCACTGCAGGGGTCACCCTCCCATGGCAGAGAACAGGGAACTCCATCTGCCACGTGCGACCGACCCCCAGCTTTTGAAGTCTAAATGTTAAGGACTCACATTCAACCCACAAGATAATATTGTGCAAGAGAAGAGTCTGCATAAAACTGAGCAGCCAAGAAAAAAAGTCACACCTTCTAGCAGTTTATGAGTGGGAGGAGAGGACACTTTGTTAAAAATGGCTCATGATGAGTTAACCACTTGGCCCGTTTAATGGTGAAAACTGTCACTGCTCCACTGGGGACAAATGATGACAGTGCAAAGCAACACCTGCAGCTCCCCAAGGCTGTGGCTGGAGCCTGGCTTGCTTTCAAGCAAAAAAGCAAAAAAGCAAAAAAATACTTTCCTGGCATCTCTTGGAATTCCTGGGGAATTATCTCCAACATGATGCTTGTGGGCAACAGACCCTCTAGCCACCTGAAAGACAGTCTCACCGGTTGTTGCTGAATCACGTCCTACCAGGTCACATCTAACCAGTTTTGCCTGTTTGGAAAACCATAATGAAATACATTGTGGGCCAAACAGTCTCTGTAAGTGCAGCCACAGTACTGGTAGGCGCCCTCTGTTTGCTCTGTAAGACCCATGTTTATGTGCACACATTGGCATTGATAAGCTGAAGTTTTCTGGCAGTTATGGTGAGAGGAGTCGAAAGAGGTTAGGCGCCCAACGGGCCACACCAGGCAAGAGCTTTGCTAAGTGTAATGGATGTGGGAGCAGGATGATTTGCCCTGGACACAGAAGACAGTGGCTTATTGTTATTTGGGCATACGGCAACAAAACTGCGAGATGGGCTGAGACTGAATGTTAAAATTATTTTTAATAGATACTTGTAATGTCTAGGATGCTTTGACACTGGCAACCATGGGAAATTATTTCTAAAGTTACTGTGATCTTAGTGACATAACCTGATCAGAATTTAACTAATACAACAAAGATCCTCAAATATATGGCATAGCTTTATATGTAAATCAGACAGCTTCAGTTACAAAACAGCGAGTTTCAGGAAGAGTTCTTTGGAGCTATCCCCAGGACAGCACCTGCCCCGCCGGCTGGTAACCTCATTCTGCCAGTCGAGCCTGCGTGGATGCGAAAGGCCACCCCTGCCAGCAGGAGCACGTCTTTGATGCTTGTTGAGCAGAGCCGGGACAGGGAATAGCTTTCCTTCGAACCTCTGACACAGTGGAAAAACCAACCAAACTTTCAAAATCACAGCCCTTCTTTGCATATGAAACAGGAATAGCACTACACAATGGTAAAAGATGTATAGGAACAATTTCTCTAAATTTAGCTTAATTACTTAATTTGATCTTTGAAACTAATAATAACGAATGCTAATTTTGCTTCCTGTTATCTTCTGAATGGAACCTGTGAATTTCTGAGGGAATTTGAATCTGGCTGGTGAGATCTAAATTTAGCTCAAGTAACAAATGTCAGCCCCTGTCTAATCCCACTCTAATCTGACAGCTAACCCTGGCATTTGTGCAAAAATTAACACCTTCTGCTGTATTCCCTTCTGCCCAAGCATGTGAGATTGTTTGGGCACTCAAGGTTCTCCAGGTACAAGCATAATTTGTGGATTAAATACATCATTTTATAAATGTTCACTGGGAAAGCATCTGTTTTATAAGCTTGTCGCCAGAAAAGCCTCTACAGAGTTTTAACCCATAGTTTGAGAAATCAAAACAGTGCCTCTATAAGCCTAATTTTATCATCTGGAATTTCTGTACTTCTTGCCACCATATACGAGGACAAACGACCTCATAGACATAGAAGACGTCATAGGTGGAGTACATACAGCAAAGCAGCTGGGCACTTTAACTGCCTTCAGGATGCACAGAGGGATGAGAGCTGGTTCTTGCTGCCTCCCAGCGAGCCAGTGTTCCTCCGGAGGAAGCGCCAGCAGTTTGCCCCATTAAGACAGCCCAGGGCCAGCGGCTGGGGCTCAGCACGGGCTGCACCTGCACTGCTGTGCGTGGACAGCTAGCCTGACAAACCACGCGCCTGCACGGTGAGCTCACAGAGTCCCAGGCTGCAGGCAACAAAGGCTACGCTTTTTCTTTTAGTTTAAGTCTGGTCTGCTACAGAGTAAGAGGCTGATGAGGGTGACTAAGAGGGTGACAGACAAGCGTGGATGCCTTAGGCTTCCCCGAGTGTTTGCATAGAAACATAAAGCAACCAGCCTTGCTCATAGACAAAAAGGTTAACTCCCCCCCACCAAAAATGTTCAAAAATATAATAGAGTATAAATACATACCTTCAAGTAGAGTGTTTTTTTCCCTCTTGCCTACACCATAGATTATAGTTAATTAAACCTCTGCTCACATAAACAGAACAAGAAAGGATGTAAAAGTAATGAGCTGACAACACGGTCTGTATTACGTTGGGCTTCTAAGAGAATTTAATTTGGAGAAGAATTATGCACAGGCTGAAAGACAGTCCATTAAACTGAGCCAACTGTCTGGAAAGAGATAAAACAAAAAAAAGTGTTCTGCCTCCTGTGAAATAAATAGCACGCTGCACCTTCCTCTTACCTTGCGGGTGGCAGAGCTACGCATGCAAATGCAAGTGGCCAG
This sequence comes from Pygoscelis adeliae, assembly GCF_000699105.1. Lineage (NCBI taxonomy): Eukaryota > Metazoa > Chordata > Aves > Sphenisciformes > Spheniscidae > Pygoscelis > Pygoscelis adeliae. Next base: position 2,561,870 of record NW_008824286.1, on the reverse strand, counting down.
GTGGCCCGCGAGCCCCCACCGCGAGGACAAAGGCACCCGGCACCTTCCTCCCAAAGAGAGGTGAGAACTGCGATGGCGATGGCAAGAGAGCTTGCAAATGCAACAGGGTGAAAAATGCGTAAGTCTAGATAAATGTTGGTAATACTTACTCTGTAAGTGTTAGATCCTGTGAATATCTTCCTGTGCGAAGCACCAGGTGTCTGTGCTGAACAGTTTCTGGTCCAAACTCATGTGTGGTCTGCAAAGGAGAGAGACGGTGCTGTCTGTTACGATTAGCTGTGATAAACATTTCCTTTTATTATTATTTTTTAATCATAAAGATAGATAGTCACCAAATCTGCACAGTACAGAGGACATAAACTGAGGCAGTCCCTCTTGTACTTACAAACTAAAATCCAAGTCTCAGCCAGTCACCTCCAGAGCAGGCCGGGAGCAGAGGCTGCCCACGGCCTGGGGGAGGATGTGCTACAGCCACCGCTGGATTGCTGGAGCACGGGAGGGCAGCAGACAGCTGCCCCTTCGGCCGCCTTCTGTCCCACAAACATCCTATGGGAATTCTGCGGACTCACCTGTTCACACAGGTTAACACAGAGTTATCGCATACTGGATGCACATGTTCTTCTCCTGGTTGCTGCTGGCATCTCCCTCTTCCTGTATCCCTTACAGGCTGTTACTTTTGCTTAAAAAAAAAAGTGTATAGAGGAACTCAGTAAAACAACATGGCAAAACATGCATGGCGGTAATAGAAATAAACAAGCCAACTTGCTCAGGGCAATGATTTCCCTGTTGTGCTCTCCTTGAGGCAACTGATATGTATTCAGGATAATCAGTTTTTAAACAAAATGCCTTTTCTTTTTCTTTTTTTTGTTAATAAAAAAGGCTCTGGGGTTAAAGTGATTTGCACCACCTATGGATCTCCCCCAAATTATTTAACCTTATGAGGTGAAAGGTTGTGTCACTTAATCTCTTCCCCACCCAGACTCTTCCCAGCAGCTGTAAAGAAATGGCCCCTTCAAATGCTTCCTTAGAAACATTTTGCTTAAGCCTCAGGGGGATGATGTTGATGAGAGCTGAGAAATTAAGGGATTTGTTTTCTTCAATTTTGAGAAAACAGGGGGAAATAATTTTGAGTAGAATGAAACTGTTTTTTTTAATTCTCTAAGCAAACTAAAAAAAAATCCAACAACAACTACTATTTACTTCAGCTTTAATAAAGCTTTACATATAACATCTTCTCCAGCCACTCTTAAGAGGAAGAGTTAAAATATTTATAAGTAAGTCTGATAGAAATTTAAAACAAACATTAATTAATGTAAGAAATAAAAATAAAACCATACTACAAACAGGGTTATTTACATTTCAGTAGCCTTGAAGACATTCACCTTAAAGAGCTTTCTATCATTTACTCCAGTATTGGCTCTGAATAGGTTCATTGATTTCAGGGCAGGTACTTTAGGTGCACTGAAGTAAGTGAAAAAATTGAGTTGTTTCCTTTTGTCCCTATTGCTTTGTTCAGCACTTTTCCCTTCACTGTGTTTTTGGAAAACTTCAGGAGGACTTACATGATGCACAGGCTGAAGCTGTGTATCAGCCCTTAAAAAGCAAGGAACAATCTGAAAAGAAAATGAGAGAGAACATTTCAGTTTGACTTGCTGGCCAGATGCCTGAAGAAAGGGATCAAGGGAGAGTGCAGCGTTGCATCGTCCGGATTTGCACAAGGTTTGTGAATGGAGAAGTTCTATCTGCTCCCTCACACATCCCTCTGCTTTTGTTTGCTGCCTGTTTGGGTGGGCCGTGCTGATTGCTATTGCAGGAGCATTATCTTCCTGCTTCCAAAGGGATGAAATCTGGCGGAGTCCATTTGTTTTGTATATTGACAATAATCCTTTAGTTCCCGAGAACTACAAAGGCCCTTAAAATAAATACCAAACCCAAGCAAAATAAAACTGTCAACATTTAGACTGACGTTCTCAGAAAAGTTGAGCACTCACTCAGCAAAGCGTTTATAATACAGGCACAAAAGGCTGCTGAATGCGCTCCCCCGCCGATGAGCTCTAATCAGCTGTTTGCACGCACAGCTGCACGCTGGAGGCTTGCGGACGCGGTGCTATTACTGTACCCAGGCTCTGCCAGCAGCGCTGGCTTTATCCAGATCTCTCAGTTTCTCAAATAAATAAACCCTAGTAATGTGCTTGGGCAGTTAGGACTGTGTCTTGTGGGTGAGTGGATGTCTGACATGCAGCAGGTCATTAGAGGGTTATGCTCTCCACCACACGGGCTCTAAGGAAGGATGCAGTGGCTGCAGCAGAGGAAAGAAGGCGATGTTCCTGAGCATGGCTGTGTGAAGGACCAAGGCCTTGCTAAGGAACATACAGCATATCTCCAAGGGTTCTTGTCTTCTTCTGGGCACACTCTGCCACTCAGTCACGGCTGTACTGAGTTCAGGCAGCCCTGGAGATGGAGAGAACCTGGAGCAATGAAGAGGTGGCACCTGGGTGGCAGAAGAGGTGAGCTGCACTCATCTGCTTACCACCTCCAGAGCTGAGGGAGTAAAGTTGATAGATGCAGGTGACTTGCCTTGTGGGACTGAAATCCAGGGCACTCTTTTTAAGGCTCCAGAGGTTTCAAATAGACTAAGACTATTTCCAGTGACATGTAGAGTAGCTGTATGACATGAGTTTGACAGGCCACATCCATGACGATGTTCACACAACAGCTGGGACTTCCAGACTTTCTGGAAGCTAAGCTGGGACAAGGCTGACCAGCTCTTTGACATGACCTGGTAAATCTACTCTATATAATAAGTGGTATAGGAAGAAGCTGGCTTAGTTCCCCAGCCTTGGAAGCACTCACTCATAGCCAGATCTCTTCCACCCATTTCTTTTATCCACTCCTTAGCCACCTTCCCATCCATCTCAGAAGAGCATTTCCATTAATCCTTTCCTGTGTTCTGTCTCCATTCAGGATGTATGGTAAGGACTTGACTCCTTCCAACATCCCTTTTTTACAGTCCTACTTTAAAATAAGCTCATGGTTTCTTTACAGATGGGTATGCTGAATGAACAAAGTTATGGTGATGGCATGATGCTTGAATATAGCTTCAGTGCTTTAGCTGCTGGAGAGGGAGCCCACACTGTTGCACACTTCTACCAAAGTAATCCTGAAAACAAACAAAATTCTTGTCTGTGGTTATTTTAACAAAAACAATGTTCAGAGAGATCTTGTAAAAATGATGCATCCCATGCTGCTAGTGCTAACTGGAAGGCAGTTGGAGATTCTTACCAATAAACACTGATTTGCAGTTGGCTTCTGAGCGTGATCTGAATCCTTCTGTGCATTTTGTTTCCTCACAGTGTCTCCGGGCTGCCATGATTGCTTCCTAGACACTGGCACACTCGATACAGCACCGAAGCTATTGGACATCCTGTTAGATCCTTAGCTTGCCGGGCCATTGTCTTGTTATTAGCGGGGGATTAGAAGTTTAAGGCCTCAGAGCTTAATGGCCTCAGCGGGTGGAGAGCATGGCACTAGCTGTGAAAATGACAAAAATCGATAGCTAATCCAGTGCAGTCAGTCAACCTTTTCAAAGCCTCATCCGTATTGATTTCCAAGTGCTGCTCTTCCTGTCCCTTGACGTAATCAGTCTGTTTGCTCAGCAGACAGACTCGCTCTCTTCCACTCTCCCCCCACTTTTTGGGGCTTTTTACACTTAGAAATGGATTACTTAGATCCCCCCAGCTTTTCATCTCTCTGGCTGCTGTCAGAGGAATGATTAAAGGGGAGGCAGACTGGGCAACCACCTCCTGCAAATCAAGAAAGAGCTGACCTGCGGTGTGATGGATGTTTCAGGAAAGGAGCAGGCGGGCTTCAGCGTGAGAGGAATGGAGGACATCTGGTCAGGTTAGATAGTTACAATCCAGGTAGTGAACGCAGAAAAAAAAATTACTTCTGTCTCCTTTCCCCATTACTTTGAAGATGCCTCAGAGTCACCATGCTGATAGAAAAGTCCCTATGGCACTATGTGAATTTAGGGATTAGGATGCAAGTGCCTTGGATCAAATTTTCCTCTTCCAGAGAGGATAACAGACTTCTTCCTTCACCCACCCTGCTCTGGCTATTTGCAAGACAAATTTTAGGGGCATCTAGACACCTTTTCAAAAACCACCAATATAAGGACGCCTGTTGTTAGAAGCAGCCCAGTGTAATGGTGCTGAGCCGGGTCACCCCTGGGCAGGGTGCTGAGCTGAGATCACTTCTGCATGTGCAACTTTCCCAGTGCTGTGCATCCACACCTCAGCATTGCCCATCCCCAAAATACAGAGCTACGGAGAAAGCAGAACGGCAGACGGGAACCATCAGCCACAAGCTCGGAGCAGGCTCAGCTAGGGATGGTCCAGTCTTTCCAGCCTGACTGATGGCCGTCTGCTGCCATTAAATAAGGGTGATGCTTTGAACCACCTCTAAGAACTGAATTGACCAAATAGCAATATTAGAATAAACATATTTTGCATTGGCAAATTAAAAAAAAAAACAACAATTGTGGCTGTTCTGCAGCTGCTGAGCCATGTGGGCATGCACATTACAGTCAGGGCATCTGCAGAGCTGGGCTCACTGTTGGGTGTATCTGCGTTGTGAGAGTGCTCCAAAAACACTGAACAATGCTGCAACAAAAAAAATGGGAGAGGCTTTCTCTGCCCGTGGCACTGCCAGCTCAGTCCATTGCCCTGGCAAGGAGGAGGACGGTGCAAGCAGACAGGGTCGTGGCAGTCAAAGGAAACTGCGACTCAGAGCAAGGTCCCAGGTGCTAGCCTTGCTGGGAAGCAATCCTTTGCCCCAAACTTGCAAACTAAGCATGAGAGGGGGACCAGAAAGGGAAAGTGGATTAGCTGGGACTTCTCAGCACCTTCACCAGTGCCCACATCCCCAGCCCTGGAGTCAGACCAGGGCAGCAGTGTTGTTTGAGCTTGGTGGGTATTGTCCTTTCAAAGACTTGTTCATTCACCTCTCCAAGCTGACCTGGCACTGTTAGCATAGGGAGATAAGAAAGCATAATTTGCTGTAATGTTTTTCTCCCCAGGCTGCTTCGCTGTGCCTCAAACACAGCAGATGAATTCCGTCTGTCAAATCCAGTTATATTTTATTCCATCTCCTGTAGCTGGGATCAGAGGGCAGACATTTATCAGGCAAGCAACTGAATTACCAAATTGCATTCCTAAAACAACTGAACAGAAATGCCCCTCTGTGACTCTGTTCTGGGGCAGGGGGGAGACCCAAACACCCAGTATTTTTCCTTGTAAATTATATTGAAGCATCTGTTATCGTTAGAGCCACCAGAACGACTCCAGCAAAACAGCAGCTACGGAATAGCAAGATATTCTCAGCAGAGGTCCACTTCTTAACAACACTTAATGCAATTTCTTCTGTTAGAAATTGTTCCATCCACAAAAATACATCATTTCCTGAATCTACAGGTTTCAAGAGCAAAGCCATCTCTGTTCCTGTTGCTCTGGTTTGCCCTAGGCTAACAGGAAAGAATAGCTCTGGGCTTCTCAAAGGCAGTGCTTTATTACACCTGCAGATGGGACAATCTGGCAGCAGACTACTGTTGGTCCCTTTCCTACCCAGTTAGTGTTAATAGCCTTGTTTGAAGTCATCTGGTACAAAAAGCAGAGGAGATGCTGAAGATCAGCTTTGCAGAGCCATACGGCAAGGTCTGCTGGCCAATATGCATTTATTTTAATGAGAATTCAGTGAGCAAGTCCTGTAACATCTTCAGCTGGCATGATCCAGCACACGAAAGAGAAGAAATTAGTGTGAAACAATGTCTGCCATCAGAGGACAGTTGGCAAACTTCTGATGAAATATTTTCCCTCTAATGAGTTTCTTTCAGGGACCTTGCTGAGTTAGACCCTGTCTCAGGCAGCAGCCTGCCAGTTGGCCTTGACATAATAGATGGACTTCAGGGAGGAAGTCCTTGAGGAGACCATGACCAGGAGACCATGCTGTCCAGCAGGACGGGGTGTGTTTTTTTGTGCCGTTTTACTTCCAAACTATCGCTGTGCTGCACTACAGCCAGGTCCAGGCTCCTAATCCCTGGGGATGTCACTCTTCCTGGTCCCTGCTGCAGGCTGGTGACCACATGTATCCCTGTAGCAGGATCTTTCCTACTGACCCTCTCAAGGTTGCTCCCTCCCTTTTGCCATACATGACACTTGTAGATACTTTTCTTTTGGGACCCAAAAACTGTATTTTCTAATTACAAAGAGACAGTTCTTTCAATACAAAGCATGATGTATTTGCCAAGAACAGAAGGATGGCTGAAAGGGACAAAGAGATGTAGTCACATGTATTCTGTTCCTGAAGGTTGGAAGCTCCCTCAGGAGCCCACCACGGACTTACTTGTCCATGGAGTCCCACATTGCCCGAGGAAGCAGAGCCTTTGCTCCTCTCCAACTCTCCATCTGCCTGCCTGCCACAGCCAACAGCCTCCCTCTCCACTGCTCTTTCTGCAGGCTATGATCTGTAAGGCTTAGTGTCCCCCTTTGATCCTCAGCTTAGCCTTGGGAAGACTATGCTTTACCAGCCAGGAGGGAGAGGCAAGAAGCATTCACCAATTAGTAACTCCCCGCTTTGTTCTTGTAGGGGCTTGTACGCTTGCTGGTCTTTCTTGGCTTTTTAACGGCCCTTTTGATCTCACCCCCACACAAGTAACTCATCAGAGAGGAAAGGGAGATGTGCGAACAATACCCATTGAAAATAAACATGTTTCCTCTCACTGCGAGGGAAACAGCCAGCGCTGGCCTAAGCGACCCAAGAGGTACCTTTTCCTTGGGACAGGTCTGCCCCGACAAGGGCACCGTTCCCCAGCCCAGTTCTACCCACCTTAACACAAGTGCCAGCTTCAGGAGACTCATCCCCTTTGGCTTTGGGTAGTCAACAGAGAAAGAGTCCGTCTGTCACTGGAGCATGCTTCAGAGCACTCCTGCACTCTCTATGGACCAGATAAAGAGAGCAGGTTTTTATCAAAGGCAACCGAGATTAATAAGCGAAGTAGGCAATGTGATCTCCTCTGCTGTGTTCCTAAAGGTGCTATTTTTCAGCTGAGATGCCAAAGCAAAGTCTTGACTAATTCTAATAAATAAAAATCCTGGTTTTAATATTCTGCAAGGGGAAAACTCCTATCCCAAGGGCAATGACTACATTTTCCTATGAATGGAGGTGTTAACCTTGTTGTACTGACTACATTTTAGCCTAAATTATTGCTAAAAAGTATGAATTTTTTATGTGATGATGACCTTTTCCAGGAAAGCTCAAGGCTTTGTAGATGCTGCACAATGCTTAAACTTTATAGTAAGGAGCACCAGTGTTGACTAGACCATGCTAAAAAATAACTTTGTTGCCTAATAGGACAAAATGCTTCTGTTGAAGTGCTGAAAATTAGATTCCCAAATCTATATGTAGGCACTACATAGAAGTGCACCTGATTAATGAATGATGCATTTCAGAGCCCATTTTAGCCACTCAGATTTTCAAATTCAGTCTTAGTTTTCCAGTGGACATAACTAACTGTGATGGGATTAGCTTACCACTATATAAACAGTAAATAGGTAATTACTTTTTCATGCATTCATTAAACATTTAACCAGCATTTATACATATAAGTGACATATAACAAGGTAGTTTTAACAGCTTCATTTGGGATTCAGATTGCAAAGATGTTACTTGACATTTAATAGTTTTGTAGTTCATGTCTGTCATCTTACATTGTGGAAAAATACTAAAACGTACTTTAACACAATGGAAAACGATACAATGTAATGTAATATTAACCATATCATCAAGATACACATTTATCCAAGCTACATAAAGCTAAACTAAGCTACACAAGAATTTGTTCAAAACTGTATTAATCTTCAATATTTTGTTTCAAACCACCCACAGAATTTTAGGAGGCAACAGTTTCACATGGCAGTTAAGAAAATATGCTTACATGTAATAGTGGGGGTTACATAGTTATATAATATGCATACATACCTAGCTCATTGCTGGTTTTAATAACTAAGTATGTATCAGTATATTTACAGAAGCTCAGACACTGACTTTTTTAAGTGGTGATGTGCGTGAAATAGCTCTGTTTATTATTATAATTGCCTGATGCTTATACATTAATAGCTCTTTTCAGTGACCCAAAGCGACAGCAGGCTGTAAGCTGAAAGCCCGTATATTGCTTGTCTGGGTATTTCTGAACAAATATATACGAATTTTGCCCAGGTAAAACATATCTGGTACCTTGGAACAGGACACTGAAATTTAACATGAGGTTGGCTTTTATAGCAAGGATACATCATTTGTCATTTTTATGACACTCGAACATAATTCAGGCCGTAAGGGGCATGACAACCCAGGGGAGATGGAGAGCTCTTTCTACTCTACTATAAAAATAGGAAAGAAGGAGTATTAAGAGGACTTGACTGCAGTAATTACTTCTGAACATCACTGTGCATTACTCCTGCTTGCATCACGGTGAGCTAAGCAGGCAGGTAGGGCAATTCATGATCCAGTGTACGGTGTTTGCATTTACAGCCTGCTCCCTTCAAGCCAAACCCCCGAGGCGAGTACCAGGTTACCTGCAGGAGGGCAAGAAACTGCCTTGCACAGAGCATTGACTCAACAGGAAGGGCTTGAAATAACTTCACTGCGTTAGCATCCTTCAGAGCTTTAACATCAACGGAGACAGGGCTTAATTTATCCAAAGGTGCACGAGCTGGATTACTGCTCTGGGGCTGTAACTTGTGTCAGCCTCACTGGTTGTTCCACCTGATATCATAAGATGCACCGAACTGTCAGAGGCATGACCGTTTGTCCACATCAAACCATCTTCTGAGGCTTTTAGTAACTTAACTCCCTGTATTGGGCTGCGGTCTGATTATGTAGTTTTCTTCCCAGTACAAGTAATATGTCTCTGATGACTTTTCTGTGGCTTTTCCCTCACTGACTTCTGGTCCTGAAAAATGAGCAGCCATTCCTGATCACCTAGAGTTTTAATCTGAAAAGCCATAGGACAATGGTGCCATTCAGAACATTGTTTCTCAGTGATTTTTTAAGGGATACTGTCAAACTGAATCTGTACAAACTGAATTTGACTCTTTTTGTATGTGTGGTGAAATTCCTGTTATTTGCCAAAGGAAATGCTAGTAGAAAGGATTGTTAGAGGTCAGTAAAGGGCTGGGAGATTAATACGTCTGAGTCCTTGGTTTCCCATCTGTCCTGTGTTGGTGCTTAGCTGATTAGCTGGTAGAGAAAACATTTCACGTAATCTGAAGCTTGGGTTTGATATGAACATGTTCAGGATTTCAGCATTTACAGATGCCTAAGCCTGTTTTCTGTGCCTCGGAAGTAAATGTATTCAGTCTGCCACACACATGCAACCTACCTGAGCGACTAATTCTGAAAAACAAATACAGAAGTGCTTACCCACTGATGGCCATTTGTTTACTTTCAAGAGCTGCTGAACATGTTAAAATATTGACAAGACTGGCAAGTCCCAGGAGTGGCCTGAGAATGCTAGAAGAATCAAAACTTAATTATAATTTGTGTTTGTTTGTTCTTGAGTTGTTTACTTTAATTTTTATGAGTTATGGAACTCATATGTTTAGATCTAGGCATATAGAAGAGTTTTTATACAAACAAATTATTGTAATTAACTGCTCCCATAATACCACTGTAAATGAACAGTAACCCAGAAAGAGTACAAATATGTAGACATCCAGTCAGAATACCACCTTTCTCAGCAATGGTCTTTGTGGAAACTTCTAAAGATCAGCAAATAGGGACTATTTTCAGCAACAGGATGGTCTCACACGTTGCCTTGGGTTGCAGGCTGAGCAGACTGCAGATCTGAAAATATGCAGGAGAAGGCAGCGATGCCCTTATTGTCCTTCTCTTGCTCTAGTTCGTATCACTTCAATTGCAAGAACAGGAATACAGTTGGTCTCTGTTCATCTGAGGCCGATATTGATTATTCAAGATGAAAGGGAGGAATAAGATCCAAAACCAGTGTTATGGATATAACGGGGACAGCTGGAGCATCCCTGCTACCCACAGCTGGTACAGAAGAGCACACACAAGAACCAGCCTCCTCAGGCAAACTCATCTAGGAAGACATGGTGTAATTAATACTATGTGTGAACTGTTAGCTGAGCTTGTGCAGTGGTCTCACTCCCTCTTTTTAATTTTGCCAGGTAGGGACTGGATGGACTAATGAAAAGAAGCTATTCTGACTGTGGGTTGTTGGACCTGAAGCATATGAATGGGGTCTGCTGCTGCCCATGTGCTTGGTCCCTAGAAGCCAGGTGCTGAGGGCACTGAAGGCATTCAGGGATCCTGTGAGCTCCCATGGGCTGGAGAGCAGGTACTTCCCTGCTATAAACGTTTGAGCTCATGACCAAAGTGAAAACTATGCACAGAATCACTAAGGTTATATATTTAATTCATTTTTGCAAGTTCTTAAATTCTGTATACCTGCAATAGCTTACTCTGAACCAGACTGTATTTTGTCGACTTAACTGAGATAAAAGATGCAAACTCTGGGCAAGCCAATATAGGTTCATGGCTAGGATGGAGAGCTACAAAACTCCACAAGCTCCAGGAATAAAGTCAGTCTTTTACTCCCACTAACAGAGACTGGTAAATTCTCATGGGCAAACCATTTTTTCATTATATTTATTCCTTGTGCTGATCTGTGAAATTTTGGTTAATGCCGTGACATTTCACAGATATGTTTACTACTCAATGGGCTGTCTGGGCTTGTGTTTCTGCTAGTCAGATGGGTGCTATGGAGGAGAGACTGATTGTAACAGGTAAAATAAAAACGAGCGTACATGTAATGTAGGTGAAGAACAAAACCATTTATGCACTGTTATCCTTGTCACCAGAACAACAGAAGGAATCACTCCTGTTATGTTCCTGGTAAACAAATCAGAAAGGTCGCGGCTGGCAGAGGTGAAAATTTGAGCCTTCTAACTAAAAACCTCTGCTTACTAATTCCTCTTCTGAGTTCAAGCCATTCCTCAAGATTTCTGCAAGGTGGACATTGCTTATGTCCTCACAGGTAGAATTTGATCAAAAGAAAAATAAAAGGAAAAAAAAAAAAATCTCCTTGTCAGATTAAGGAGGTGTTATTTGCTTAGCGATTGCCCTGTATTGTCCTCTACTACCCCAGGTCCTAGTTTAAGTAGTCATCCCAGGCTGCTGCACTGGATGTCACTGCTCAAGAGCACTCATGCTTGGGGAGAAGACTCTGGATCATAGCGAACCTTGCCCATTTTCAGAGTGTTGTGCAGAAAAGCAAGCAGCAAGACCACCAGTAGCGACTTACTGCTTTGGTGCTTTTGCAAGTGCCTAGCTGTGAATCTTTACTTCTTGCTGTTTGAGGCCAACATCCCAGTAATTCATCTTGGCTCCCTGAAGTCCCAAACCTGGCATTTAGCAGAGTTCTGCCCAATGAAGGATCATTCAGCAACACAGAACTGTAGCAGTAGGGGATCACTAAACACTTGACTTAAATGAAAACTTACAAAAGTTGCTTTGAATACCAAATTTCTTCTTGTTGCCTCACCAAATGCCTGTGATGTTACCCCCCAGTGGAGAGCTTTCCAGGACAGGTTCACTCATCTGATTTTTGCTAGTCATAGAGCATAATTTTTTTATTCTGACACGATTTGAAATGTAGACAAGTAGTCTGGCAGAATTTAAATAGTCATTGGGACTTTGTCCTTAATAAACACCACTGTGAAATGCTCCAGTGCTGCCTTCTAAAGGATGCACCACAAGTTTTGTGTGGTGTGCAGGTTAAATGTAAATAATTACCAGTTCTCAGATTCTCATGCAGTCAGGAGAGATGCCAAGAGCTTGTGTGTTTATCTTCAGATCTATGGGGAAATTTCCCAAGAGCGTGAGCTCTCAGACATTTAGTCAAAACATCGAGAGATAACTGTCTCCAGAACATTCAGCAGCTCTTTGATTGACATATTTCTCATCAACAAGTTGGCTTTGTTTACATGTCTCCGAGAAGTACATAGGCAATGATGGAAAAAATACAACCAGACTTTTCTGTTCTTAGACTTTCTTCTTCTGGCAAGATGGGTTTCCTTTCAGGAACTGTTACCAGCCCAGATTTGCTAGCATTAACCAGCTGGGCTATGCCGAAATGGCCATGCAGAACAGCTTGCAAATACTCCTTGAGGAGTTTTCCAGCAGCTCTGATCTGAAGCAGGATCAGCAGAAGGCAAAGAAAGCTACTTTTTTTTTTCCTTCAGCCCACCTCTGCTTTCTGGACTGAGCATGTTTTTGACACTTCTGTCAATCACACATTTTAGGAAGTAGATTCTGTGTCTCCGCAAAACACACAGACAAATCCTGATACACCCCTAGAGCTGTCAGATCCTATTTTACTTTGCTTAATTGCATACAATTGTTTCTTATCAGATTGACCGACCCTAACAAATCCTCTCCTTCCTCAGCAATCTTGCCACTTCTAAAATCCTGCCAGGGATTGCCCAGGCTCTACTTCCAACGTGCTGCTGAGACAACTCATCCCCAGCTGCATCTCCAGGAACCTAGTTTATCCATCTCAAAAATATCTGTAATACTGACTTGCCTCATGGGGTTGTTGCAGAATTTAATTTATTTATGGACACACTGAATTTATTTTATTTATGGATCACCTCACAGGCCTTCATCTATCTATGTTTTCCTGTAGCACCTCTCATTATGGTACCTAAATATGCACACACCAAGCTGCTAGAGGGAAGAATTCTGTGGTTCTTTTCTTACCACATTAATTCATGAAGTGGGACCCAAACCAGCCTAAGGAGAACAGTGGGTATTGTAATGAATTCTAACACTGACACAGTTTTCAATGACGTGAACTACCTCCTGTCTACTACCTTCCTTGGACTCAGTTTTGCCAGGGTCATGGCTTAAAAAATATACAAAAAAAAGTATCAGGACTGAAAATGCACAATGAGAAGAGTACAGCTATGGAAACCCAGACAGCGTGTGTCAGTAGATGGCTAAACACAGAAGATTAGAACATTATTTTTTTAAAATATTGAAAGTTGAGGGAGGAAAGCACAGAGAAACCAAAATAAGCCCTCGTTCTCTCAGCTCCATTTCAGCCTGAAGGTACTCAGTGAGCAGGTGCCTTCTGCTGGCATGGCAGCTCCTCAGGGAAGGTGGAGTCTGCTCAGCTGGGACAGCTGAAAATGCCCTGGAAGAACTTCTAGAAACTACAACATCAAAGAAAACCCTTCCAAGAGGGATGAGGTGAGGTAACTTAATCAGTCTTACCTGCTCCTCAGTCTGCAAGCACACTGTGACATTGTTTTGCCCCACGCCATATGGGTTTCCAGCTGCTGCAAGTCTCCCAGGTGAGAAGTCTTGAATCTGAGCTGGTGGCTTGCATCCCAGAGGAAGGAAGCATTTCTTTTTCAACCCACACTCCTGAGAGTTGCACCACGTGTCAATCTAATGATGAAACCACTTTGTCAATTTTCCCCCTTGCCCTTGGCCAACTCTGGGTGGACCTCACCCACAGCCTGAGCAACCCTGCTTGCTCAGGCAAAGGCACTCAGGTGCCTGTCCCTCAAAGTAAATCAATAAAACCTCAGAGTTAATAACTGTGAAATACTATAGGAAAATCTACCATATTATCCAGCAATTAGGAAGATCTCTGCTTTTAAATCCACAGCTAGTGAGAGTTCTTGAAAAAAAATAGCTGTTTTGGAACAGAAAGAAGGACAAGCTGTTTCAGTCATCATTTTATTACTGACTCACAAGGGAAATCAGTGAATCTACCAGTGGTTCATGCAATTCTGTTGCCAGCTTCTCAGAAAGGAAATGTCGTGTATAGCAACTTGTTTTTCTATTGCAGCAATTAAAGTACATAGGAGGCCACAACAAAATCAATACAAAACTAGTAAATCCATAATGAATGACAACAAAATACTGATCTTCTTGCCTAAAGAAACGTCTGTCTAAATGCCACCACAGGGTTAGGCAGTAGAAGGCTTTTCTGGCTTATTGTTGAAGGGTCTGCCATTTTTAATCTCTTATTTATGTATGGATCACCAAATGCCCTCATATTTCTTGCTTATTGTGTTTGAGTTTCCTCTGAGGAAATTATGTTCAAGTGCAAATTTTCAAGGTTTGAGCTATCCCTGAGGAGAATGCAATTTATGTTCCATGAAACGCGTGCCTGGGTTGCTGCTGGTGAAACCCCCAGAGGGGCTCAGCAGGGAGCCAACAAAGCAGTGTTCGGAGAGCCTCACGCTTTTGCTCCAGCTTTTGCTCCATGCTTTTGCTCCAGCAAAAGACTCACGCTTTTGCTTTTGATCTCATGATCCTTCCCCGTTTCTGTCAGGGTGATGCCCATTTCTCTCAGCTCATCCATCTGAGATTGGCAAGTAGGTATCATTCTTCAGTGAGCCATGGTCAGTGGTCCAGAGGTGGTTATCAACTTCTGACCTCACAACAAGAATACAACAATTTTTAAAACAAAAAGATGTTTTCAACCGGTGAGAACTGCCTCTACATATGACTTTTTTGTGTCTCACCACCACCTTGAAGATTTAGAAGGCCCCCCTACTTCAGTCTTCTCCGTGGGGGCTGTCTCCGTGATATCCTGCCCTTTCCGAGCCACCCTTGCATGGCCCCATTTTTGCCCTCTGCAGTTATTTTCAAATCACTTTTTTGCTTCTTTTCAAAAAACCCGGGCTGAGTCCCTTTTGTACTTCTGTTATCCAGAGGAATCTTCACAGCTAATAGTGCGCATATAGTTTTTCCCCTCCCCATGGTATTTATAGGTAATTTACTTAGGTAGAGACCAGCTATTGCCTCTGACAGCTTCCTATATCTGCCCCGCAGAGCAACATACAGTGAGAGATGCAGTAACCCAGTACAGCACAATCTCAGTACCCAGGTCACACACAGTGCTCATAAATAATTGCAGATCAGCCCTACAACCTTCACAGATGTAACCTCATCTGTTGCTTTTTTTTTTTTTTTTAATTTCCACCTGCTCTTCCATCAAAACTGTGGCCAAATGCCTTTTTAAGCAGAACCAGCTAATGCTTTTGATTGTAGCCAGGACCTCTGCTTATCCATTGCATGTTACTGCATTTGTGTCTGGTGGGGTTTTTTGTTTGGTTTTGGTTGCGTTTTTTTTTATCAGCCGAGTTGTTCTCTAGTGCTGGAGTGGCTTGATCTGCTGTACTAAACACTCATTGTGTCTGTCACATGCTTATCCTATTTCAGCAGTAAGAAATCAATAGGAATTGATTTGAGAATGTCCAGTCTTATCAAGTATCGAGTAGGGCGCTGGGACAAATGCTGAGTTGATGGCATAACATATAGATTTTAACAAGGCATGTAGCCCCGAGTATGACAACCTTGTTTAAAAAGGATGGTTGAACTCCAAGGTGTTAAATGTATTTGTTCCTGTCTGTGCCCTTGGCTTTCAGATGGTGCCAATTTCTATACTAGCGCTCTCTCAGCTAAAAACAGAGTGTAAGCACACTCTATAGTCCTAGCAGAAGATTACGTAGGAAAGAGAGAAAGTGTTGCATTTAGAAACATAAACGCTGCCAGCAAATGCTATTTCAGCAATTACCTATGTTTAGTAATTATGCTAATGTTGATTCTCAAAAGGCTGTTATTTGCTCAGCATGTTCTTCATACTCTATCTCTCTACCTGCCTAACCCTTTATTTTCACTCTAGCTATTACTGGTTGTTTGTCAAGTTAAGTGATGTTTGCAGCGCCAAGTGTTGTCAAGGTACTGTTGCTTTAGCTGAATTCCTATTTTTCCAACACCGCTGCTGTGATTTTCTGCTCATCACTACTATAAGGCTTTGGGGATTGGATTTCACTGTTTTCAAGAGACCTTGGGTGCTGCAGGTGTTATTGGTACTTCGGGCCGTGGGATGAATGAGCAGCTCCTGGGGTCTGTAACAACATGTTTGATGAAGTGTGATGGGCACCAATTCGTAATGTTAAACTGACACACGTGGGGAACCTGTGTGCTCCTATATTGCTGGATCAGCACTCCACCCTGAGCCAGTGTGCTGGCAAATGGCAACGGAGAATTAACCGTGAAAAGACCCACAGCACACACTCCCATGAATATGGCCATAGCAAAGTTTAAATGACAGAAATACCATACCTGGAGCAACCCCATCAGTTAGATTCGAGGAGCTACCTAGTGAGATGCCTGCATATTTAGATGTATAACTGATCGACAGCCCACAGCCTGTACAGGAGTATCTGTGTGTATACATATGTCTATGTGCGTGTGTATGTCTTGTATGTGCATATCAAGAGGAAAGCACGCAGTTACCTGTAGGTGCAAGCAAAATTGCACCAAGGGCAGCACACTCTAAAGTGGTTGAGGCCAATGGAGCATAATGGGCTAGCATCAAAGGCCATATCCTCAAGGACATGCACACTACTAACCACTGGCCTCAGCAAATTGCTCCCCCAGAAGATGCAATGACAAGAGAAAAACGTCGTGTTGTG
>NW_008824286.1:2528176-2545263 GCF_000699105.1 Pygoscelis adeliae | reverse complement strand
AGAGAAACACTGATTTGGGGGAGGAAAAGGGAAAAGCCCGACTCCAGAAAGACAGTCTGCATGCACAAGGCTGGGACGCAGCACTTCAAAAAGAGGCAGTTTCAGATGCAGGGCCATGTCTGTGCCTCACAATGCAACAAGTGTGTCTCTGAGCAAACATTATGAATTTATCAGTGCTCCGTGGTCCCTAACAAGAAGCCTGTGCTGCCTCCAGGCCCCAGCCAGCCCTCCAGCATGGCTCTGCATGGTGTTACTGCTGCCTCCTCACCTTCCTCCTCACACCCTCTTAGCAGATAACCTGCTGGCCAAAATTTTTACAGCAGCCCCCAATTTTGGCCCAGGTTAACAAACCCATTTCTAGGCAATTCCCAGGAAGGATTTGTGATTTACAATGTTAGGGCTATTTGAACAAGCATCCTGCAAACAGCAGCCTACACTGAAGGAGAAGAGAGCGGTATGGTACGGAGATGAGCCTGCCAGCCTCAGTGTCAGACAGCAATACTGGGTGTATTTAATTTACCAGTATAGACACGGCTTTTGAGAGCTTGACTCCACATTGCAGCCTCTCCATAACATACAGCAGCCTGAAACACATGGTGCTGCATTGTAAACATAAATAAACTGATTTGCTCTGCAAGAAGATGCTGGTGTCAAGTAACAATTGTACCTCACTTGAACTTTATGGACTCCAACTTTCTTTCTTCATTGATTCTTTTTTCTTGTAATTTTCCACCATGTTCCTGCAGTTCAGGGAACAGGTCAGGAGTCCTCCTGTGGTTAATTTAGTGTCTATTAGCTTTTTATCAACTTATTTGTAAATTAATTGCTAGGACTTCCTTAGAAGGAAGAAATTACATCTGATCCTCAACACTCTGTACAGAGCGAAATCCAACCTACAAAGAGGAGCAATGCTCCCGTGCAGAGATGTGCAATCTCTATAAACAGCAATGTTAGCAAAGAGCCGGCTTGTTTAAATGGTCAAGATAAGCAAGGTACAAATAGGGCTGACTTGGCATATGTGTTCATTAACTTAGATGTGGGAGCTTTGAACTGAAGAGAGAAACGATTAAGCTCTAATTGTATCTTCTTTAAGGGGGCATTTTGAACAGCCAACCCTTTTGTAAGGTGGCTCTTTTTACACATATCACGTCTTCCTATGGATAAACAACCCTTTATCTCACTTGACTTTTCTGTTTTCTTTTCCTTGTGAAATGCTGGATCTGATTTAAGTTCTAATGTAACACCCAGCATACAGCGACTCAAAATTCAATAGATTTTGCTTGTTGCCTCTTTCTTTTTGGAAAGTCTTCATCAATGAAACCCTTGAAGATGTTTTAAATGACCAATGTAGAGTAGCGCTCTTTAACTGTGTAATCAGACATGATTTATTGAATGCATTTCAGGATGATTGTAGTGTGTATTAAGGGATTGTTCAAGAAAAAGAGAAGTTGCTAAGGTTTGTTTGCCTCCCCCCTAAGGGCAATGCAAAGTGGTAGGAACACCGACTGTATATGCCACTATTATTACAGAAAATGGAGTATCCATTAAAGGACAGAAAAGCCAATATGTCAGGTATTTGGAAGCTTTCCACCCACTGCAGGACCAGCACAAAGCACAGGCCACAATGATGGATCATGTTGACCTATTTCCTAGGCTGGGTACTGAATCATATGTGCTATTTGCACGCTCATTATTTTCACCAAATGCATCTGCAGATGCAGTTATCCGCTTTGCACATTCAGTGGAAGCTCAGTTTAAGTGCTGAAATGCGCATCTCTCTTGTATTAAACACAAGTTCTTCCTACAACATATGTTACTTCTTTTGTTTCAGGGCCAGCTGTCACACTGTGCACGTGTAGAATATATTCAGGATAACAAGAAGGAACAACAAAATAAACTGAACAGTGGCAGCTCTCAACTGGTATACTCTAGATTTACTCCATCAACTTTGGCTCAGTACAAGTGTGCCAGTTCATGCAAACTGAAGAAGTTTAAATCAACCTTTTTCCCACCTTGTGAGAGCATCTTGGACCAGGAGGTGATCTCACATCACGTTTATTGGCTTCTGCAGCACTCAGACCAAGAGATTGCTGTATTCACTTTCTCTCTGCTGTTTCTTGACTTCATGTATTTAAATCAGCCGTGGAACATTATATGATTGAACCTTCTTTTAGCTTAATCAGTTCCAAATATTTATTTGTCTTTCTAATCTGAAAGTCTTTCTGTGCCTACTTATCAGCTGAGCTGAAGCCTAGATCAGGCTCTCAGCAGTAAATATCTCACAAATGAGCTTGTGTAAAAAAAAAAAAAAAAAAAAAAGAGGACTTCAGCGGTCTGTGTGAGGATTAGAGATTACTAGAACAGCACTGAATTTACAGGAGCTTGAAAACATAGGGGACATCTGATTCAGAGAAGAAATATGATAATTTGGGGCCAGAGGGAATCAGGGAGGGTTTAGCCAAACTGGAAATTACCTTTTGGTGCTCCTTTACTGTAATTCCTATAACTCCAATTATAGTAATACAATGGGTTGTTTAACTTTTGTCTTACAATACCAGGCCTTATGCATGACTTAATCCATCCAACACCTCTTAATGAACTCATTATTTTTATGATGCTGAATTATGCAGGGGGTTTCGCTCTTGTTTAAGGGATAATGTTGAATAAATATATATTTAGGAAGCAAAAGAAGCCCTTATGGGTAAGCCAATACAACACTTTTGGGGATCCCATGTGGCAACACTCAACTCAGGAAGAGGATTTGATGCACAGGGAGATATTTTGGTTACAAACCAATTTCGGAGTTCTGGGTGTGAGGCAAAACTGATTGCTCTGTTTGACCCGGGCTGATCTGCAAGTCCTCATGGTACCCTCAAACATGGAGCTCACACACTGTGTATTAATCTCTCTGGGACTTCCTAATATTTATCTGAGCTTGAGCCAGCTAGGCACTAAAGCTGTTCAGAAAAGGGTTTTTTCCTGTAGTGCTTTTTTTCTTTAGTTTTTGTTCAAAAATACTATATCCTATCGGAATGCCCCAAAGGAGATGAATTGCATAAAACTCCTAATTTTTCTCACCCACAAGAATAACTCGTTACACTATATTTCCAGGAGCACCATTGTCTCTTCTCCTTCTGAGGAAAGCAGTGTATAATGAAAATCACAGTGTTACCACGGGCTCTGCACTGGAATTCAGCTTGTGAAGCCAGTGCTGGTGGGCTGATGGACACACTGGTCCTGCACCAGCGCTGGCCCACGCTGTGTGGATATTGAATGCTGTGCCTCCATGCAATCTTTGATTCTGAGGTGAGGTCCATTTTTTCAATGGACACTGAGTTTTTCTACATGAATCTGATTCTTCTATCAAAGATCTTCACTTACTAAAGTGAGATAATTCTCCTCCAGAGAATGACCCACATGACCCATCTTGGTCTCCAATAGTTAGAACCTGGCTTAGGCCCTGTGACGCTCTCATATTTCCTTCCCTTTAATTTGACTCGAGAGTTTTCCTCTTCATAAACAGATTTCGCATTAGGTCCCTTGCATAAATGTCCTATCTTGCGGTTCTCATTTATTTTCTGTTTCCCAGACAAAAGGATTTCTGCTGCTCAAAAAAAATATCTCTGAGTCTTCACACCTTGGCTCCTGGGAGGTATTCTCACAATCTCCTGCCCATCAGCACTGTTATATTTCCAAAGCAGTTCAAACCAGTAAAAAGCCCACATTTGGTCCACAGCTTTAACATGTTTTCTTTCAGAAGGTCCCTCCCACCCTCGAGAAGCAGCCAGCAGAGCTGCCACAGGACCTGCAGATGGAGAGTGGTCCTCAGACAGCCTCCTCCTCGCCCTTGCCCTCTGCTCTGCTTTCAACTATCTCGGAGGTTTTTTATTTTCTTTTTAAAAAAAACTTCTCTGCCTGTTGCTGGACAGCAGCAGAACAGATGCTACAGAATTATGTTTCAAATCTATCTTTACTCTCAGGCAAAACTCAATATTCAGGGGCATGGTTGGGTCAAAATTATTTCTTCATGGCCTTTGGGTATTCATTAAATACATACAGCTCTGGCATATTATCCCTTTTCCATTATGTTATATTACTTTCAATAATAGCTACAATTTAGCAAGTGCACATACACCGAAGCAAAAACATGCAATAAAAGCTTATAGCAAAACTGTAACTCCATGAATTCAAGGGGTAAAAAGGCAGAGACTTTATGGTTGTATTAAGGTGCTTGGTAGGTGGGAGTTTCAGCACATAGGTCCTAATTCTGGAAAGTATTCAGCTTGTGGAAGTTCACAGCCCAATGGAGTTGTGTTTTTTTAAACTGGAAACCTTTTTACCTTGTTGAAGTCTATTAAATTCCATATGTTAAACTCATGCTTAAGCTTTGTTCAGGATAAGGACACTTAGGATGTTTTGTAACTAAAAACCCATCTGAAATGACTAAAATTTCCAGCTTTGGAAAATAGCTACAAAGAAAGAAAAGGTGATATTATTAAAACATTCAAAACATTCAATCCTCTTCTTCAAATAAAGTCAATAAAATTTTGAAGCAGCGAAATCTGACGTAAAATCTCCTTGCACTGAATTTCTGAATTTCCCATTCTGGAGTGGGTGTCTAGACACCCCTATGATTAATACTTTCATGACCACCCAGCCAGATGGATGCCTGATGGAAGACAGAAACATAATAGCCACGTAAATAAAAATGTCTTTACTAAAGGCCCTGCCAAGGCAGTGAAATCTCCTGGCCTGAAAGAAAACAGCAAAGCTGGGGGCGATGCAGGGGGAGTAATTGTCATATGAGTGTTCCCAGAGATGAAACTCAGTGAAAATACTGAGCGTTCAGAAGGTTGTGGGAGGCTTTGTTGTGTATCCAAAATACTGTTGTTTGGTGTTAATTGAAAACATGACTTATTATATGGGGTTGCTGAAAGAGCACCTGTGAAACACATATGCTGGTCACCTGGGTGGAGTTAATGAGGCACCAGAGAAGCTACTCCTTAATATTACTTAAACCAAATTTGCTACTTTACTGATATTGGCTTTTATCTTTTATTACTTTGGGGTCTGCTTCAGTCCCTGGCCTAGGCTTAGTGCCCTTCAGCTCAGTGATACCTATTGGCATATGCTAATCTTCCAGGACGAAATTGGGTGCTTTTCTTTAGAACAATTTGGCAAAGCTGAGTTCTTTTCACTGGACTGAGAGTTCTCTGAGTTAGGATCATGCCTGTTGCCTTCAAAAATTCACTTCATTGATCTCACAAGAGATATGAGGCTCAATCCTGGCTGAGTTATTCATAAGCAGACAGGACTGGGCTAGGCGTGCAATCCGGCAAGTGCTCAGGGAACAGAAACAGCACCGAGAAATGCTGGGGCCCTCTACCATGGGTTGAATAGCCAACTGTTAATATATATAGGCCTGATCTTGCAAGTCAGCCTCTGGGCTAAAATGTGTCCGCAGACGGACTTCAGAATTTAACAAGCAACTGTGAGAGATGAGCAGCTCAACAACAGCAAAGGCAACCTGCTTGCAGACAGGGTAAAAAATATCAAGCCCACCTTCTGCTCTGAAACTAATGCCGGCTTTTATTGCCCGCTGGTTACATTTTCCAAGAAGATTTTTCTTTCTTTATTTGGCATATTACAATGCTGCCCATGGGAGGAATGCAAATATCCTCCTCCAAATATCTCATTAAAATTTACCTATGACAAGATGCCTGCAAAATACTTGCTAACAGCAGGGCAGGTTGCACTGTGGCAGTCACTTACCACACCAAATATGATTGTTTCACATACCTTGGGCTCCTTGTCCTGAGCCACACCTGTCTGTTTTACTACCCTCGACTAAACATACCGTGTCAGTGCAGTTCCGTGCAAAGCTTAACACCGTAGAGCTCCAGTCCATAAGGAGTCATTAGAGGCTACAGGAATATAAATAATACATAAATCATTCATAACAATCAATAGCTATATTCCTCAAATGTTTTCTTTCCAATGAATAATTCCACCAGTTCAAGTTGTCAGGCATGGCAGCAGGCAAAAAAGCTGCAAGCGGCTCTGAAAACTTCCCAAATTATGGCTCCCCGCAGTTCTTTTACCTATGGCAGCTTTCAACGGGCTTTAAAAAGCAGATGAAGAATACAGGAAATCCACAGGCAGGGTGACTCTGGTGTAGTGCTGACAGCCTGCACTGGAGTCAGGAATGGCATAAACCGTGGAGAAAATGAGTTGGCAAAGATGAAAAGGTTTCCCTGAAATTGAAGAGAAGGAGATACACACAGAAGAGAAAAGGATGGACAACAGGGGAGCTATACAGCCAGTATATACATGTGCCTCCTGACATTTGCATGCCAGTTCCCGCGGTTTCAGAAAGGAGTTATGGGAGATGGAGATTAAAATAAGAGATTTTGGTTTATGGGTTTGGTTTTGGTTTTTGGTTTTTTTCCCCAAATCCTGTAGTCTGACACTGTATGAAAACCCTTCAAATGAACAGATGCTGGACAAGCTGTAGTCAACACGAAGAAGCGCGTTGCAGCCTGTGCTGCCATGAAGATGTCTCATGGATGTTCACCTCAAAGGGAGCTGGAAGGTTCAGCCCCTGGGGACTGCCTGCAAGGCCACAGCAAACTCACCTGCAGAGTAAGAAGGCTTCATCTTTTGAGGTGTTCCCATGGTTAAAGTCGTTTGCCTGCTCTTACTCTAGCTCATTTGGTGACATCTCTCCCCATCTGACCCCGTTCGTGGAGCAGACAGCTTGGCTCTCTGGACATTTGCACTTTTACTGAAGTTAAGCTAGATCCAAGCCTCTGATAACTCACTGACCTGCTGTGCACAGAAAGAGGGTTTGTGTTCGGATTATGAAAAACAGCAGACTGTAATGCAGTCTCTTCTGGGAGCCCTTGGTTTGGAAGTATCAGGGAGCAGTTGTACAGTTAATCTAATCAGAATAAACTTCTGCACTTGCATAGCATCTATTTTGATCTTGCCATTAGACAAATGTTTCCTAAATGCTGAATAATTAAGCCCTGCAGCTCCCCTGAATGGTGAGTAAATAAGTGTATGTATTTTCTTCTACCAAGACAGCCCAAGACACTCGCAGTTTAAATAATTTGGTGAAGGTCACACTGTGAGCCTGTGGCAGACAAACACCCCCCCCAGCTAATGGTGCCTTGTCTGCTACCTTTGCATTTTGATTTGTGTCAGTATGCTGGTAAGATATGATAGCCTCCTCCCCAGAACATCACTGTTTGTTTCTAAGGCAAATCATGCATATTCAGAAATACCTATTTTTAACAGACATATTTTTGTTGTCTTGTGTGGGTGGGGGGAGTTCTTTTTTCCTGGAAAATTGGTGCTGGCCAAAGAAATGAGTTTCTGGAAATGGGAGATAGCATGAAAACTTTTTTTATGAGTGGCAAAAGTCCTTTCTGATGCTCCTGCTGCCGGACACAACCTTATTAGAAAAATTGCTAAGGATCTGGCAACTGCATTTTGTTTCAAAGTCTCTCATTTATCTGCCTCTGCCTGCCAGCACGGTGACACTTCATCAGCTCTGGGAGCCTCTGACACTTCCCATTGACTAAGTGCCACCGTTCGCTGCAGTCACTCCAGAGGCACTGGTGACAGACGTCCTTTACCTGCAAGATAGACCGCAGAAGCTATATCATCATGGAACCTCTTTTGCAACACTGAAGAAGTTTCTCTAGTGATTTCGACATGCAGTGCTCGCACGAGCAGGTTTCTCAATCAGCAAGACATCATCTACAGCAGAAGCAGAAGGGGATTTCAGTGAGCAGGCACCGGCATCCTGCTCTGACCTATCTGTAGTCAAATTAAATCTAGTCACTGGCCTTCTCACACCGCTGCCATAACCTCACATATGCTAATGCTGACACCTCCACCATATGCCTTCCCATGTTTATTCCTGTGCATTCAGGGGAAACCCAAGTGGTCTTTCCATCTTACTGCAATGCTTAGGTCTAAAACCGCTGAGATGAACTGCAGTCTGAAAGCGGGTGGGGTATTTTCCCCACTGACTGCAAAGGGAGCCTGAACGGCTAGTGCAGGTGTAGATCTCTAAAATTAGGTGAGCTGTCTCCTGTCCCACCTGCTTGTCTACATGTAGTGCTGTGTGAAGACACCCAACCTGTGTCCCAGCTGCCAACATGTGAGGCATGTTAACATTGACTTTGCCCAAATTAATACAACACACTTTCCAAAGAATAGGTTAACTTGTCCAGCCATGTGAACCAGGTTACACAGCTCCCAGGATCCAAGTAAGGGTGGGACTCCATGCGGTCCAACCAGACATGCTCAAAATAAGATTCAGTCCAAGGTCACACCATGATGCAAAGACCATGCTGTACCCCAGCAAGAGCTCCTGCCTTCCACTCCCCATTTTTAACCACTTATTCGCGTTTTCTTTGTAATTGCATGACCATAATAGCCTTCTGCCAGGTTTCTGCCATTCATCCATCACACATTAACAGTCTATTCTGATTTCTGAGGTACATTTAATCTTCTCTGACCTCCATAATTTTCATGTTACCCCTTTATTGGGGTAATTAAATCTGCTTCCAATCCACTCTTTTAGAGTTTAAATTTACAGCTTTAGTACTAGTTTTTCAACAGCCCTGGTTCCTTCACAGTTGCAGGGTTTATTTCATGTTTATGTTCAGTTCATGTGGCATCCTTACCACATGGTTTAGTTCTATCAACTACAAGTCCCTGCAGAATTTAGATTGCAGCCCGGGCTCACTTTGCATTTCCACCACAAGAAACATGAAAACACATGACCAAAAATGGGATGTTTCCTTCTAACTTTGACAGTTTGCTTATGTCCTATAACATTGTCATACGAAGATTTTTAAAAAAAAAATCTATCACGATGGCAGCTATTCTCGTTATAATGCATACAAATGCATAATCCAGTGAGTGTGAAAAACACACAGACAGGGGAGAAAAATCCTAATGAAAAACTCAACAGAGCATGCAGTACTTCCGCCCAGCATTTCTAAAAAGTTGTCCATCTTCATGGTCTTCAGGACCCTTTATAGTTTATAGCAGAACAGGTCAGTGAATGCTTTTTCTTGAATGATTTAGATAATAAAAAACTAATAGCAAAGTTTATTTAGCTTTGCTGAAGAGGCTAAATGCAACAGAGTTTGGACCTCAGCAGCAAAAGGCAGCCGCACCTGGCTACTCCTCTTTCCCATAGCAGCCCTGGGCATGCCGGGCGTTGGTATAGACCTGCCAAAAATGCTGAAATGTGCAGGGAAGCTCCAGAAAAAACCTTTTTATTCCCCACCAGCCTCCACACATAGATGCTAAACCTCACCTTTGGAAATGCTTGGCACAGTGGCTCTGCCGCCCGTCCCTGGCCTGCCAGCTCGCTAGCCGGAGAGTTGCCAGCTGCAGTTCCCCAGCCCCGGCCATCAATCAGGCTGTTATTACCACTGTAAACACTGCATTTGTCAACGGCTAATGTTTTTCACAATCAGGGCGTGATGGATTAGTCTTCATTCGAAAGGAAGGGTCAGACTTCATGAGGATTAGATCAGAGCAGCATGCAAGAGTCCCATGGGTGCTGCCTGATCATGGTAAAGTCCCAATCCAGCAGTTATTTTTCCATCTGTAGGACAGCAACCAAACCCCTCAGAGAATACTTCTGAAGCCATTTTCAAACCTGGGTGTAAGGAACATTTATAAAAAATATGACTATTTGACATTTACGCAGTGTTACCACTGCTGAATCCCAAAGCAGTGCGTAATAATTCCCACAAGTCACAGTAAGCTACAAGAGTGGGACCAGCCAAACCGAAGCATCTCACTCCCCAACCCCTTCCAGCTCCTGACACAACCCACAGGGCCCTGGGAACAAAGGGAAAAACTTGCAAGCCTTGCTTTTGCCACGTGTCGGAGCAGATTTCCCCTGAGAGCACCCAGCAGCACCGTGTCTCAGCTGAGCACAGGGAAGACAGTCCTTCTCATCTGTCTGCGGTGTCCCATGCTTAGAGACACCAAAGAGGCCTTGCCGTTGTTTAAAATTTCTCACACTGTATGTCTGCCTCAGTGTTTTGTCACGTAAAGCAGAGAGTGCTGGGTACCTGTGTGCTCCCCTCCACCACGCTGGCAGAGCTCAGCGCCGTGGGTTGGTAGGTGATGTCTCGGCACGGGCATCTTTTCAGGTCCCAGGGCAGAGTTTATTCAAGACCAGTTATTACATAACTGGTCTTCTACAGAGAGGCAAATGTAACTGATACGTGTTTTTTTGTGGTTTTATTATCATTTTGGGGTGAATAAAGACTTGGCAAGTCTCCCCCCAAAAAGCCAGGAGTCTCTCCCAGATCAGTCACTAGTCCAAGCAAGCTCTTATTTTTGACTTAGAGGAAACATAAAATCTTGCTTATAAAACAGACTTGTCTGAAACCAAATTTGTGCTACCCTCAGCACATTTCATCTGTTCTCTGCTTTGATTTTATTTACAGGGCTCTCCTGGCATCTTCACTTAGGTCTCTCTCTCTCTACTTCCTTGGATGGCCTCTTAGCAGATTTGTTAGCCAAACTGACTGTGACCACTCACTCCCTATCTTCCCTCCCTAGATTTTATTTACCCTTGACCCTCCCCGATAACTCTGGGTGCCTTGCCAAGTTGCTGAAAGAGCTACCAGTCATGAATACTTCACTAAGAGAATATAGATTCACAGAATAAATAAAAAACAAATTAAAAAAAAATCAAGAAAAAAGACAGAGTACAATTAATTCTTCTTTAACTCAACTGTCTCAGTCCTTCAAAGCCATTACCTTCATGTAATAGATCTTTGTTATGAAGAAGTGCTGTCGGGGGCCACTCCATTGAGCAGGTTTGGATGCCAGTCACATGCATCTCCAGCAAGGAGCTCCCAAAGAGCCAGCAGGACCGCAGTGATGAGCCTGGTGCTCTCCGCTGAGCAAGGAGGGACCAGGAGGAATTTGCAGATTATATTGAGGATGAAATTACTCCGATCCTAACCGAGTTGCTGGCTCCTGGGCTTAGGGAACCGTATGCAAGGGGACAAAAGGACAGCGTCTGCCGGGTGGCTTGCAACCAGCCCCAGTCTGGTCCCAGAGCAGTGTGTGCATTGGTCCCAGCCTGCAATGCCAGCTAGCACCCTGCCTGGCCTGGCAGAGGAAAGGGGGGGAGTGTGGAAGCCAACGAGTGGCACAAACTGTTTTGGCCTCCCCACCAGGGACGGTGTGCCAGGCTTTCTCTCATGGAGGGGGTCAGGGAGTCTCCAGGGGAGCTTGGACAAAGCTGCTCTGACAGACCGTGAGCACTGGTGTGATTTCCATTCCTGCCCAAAGGCAGAGCCAGCTGCACGCTTCGGCAAGCGAGAGGAGTGCCGGCGGCAGCTGAAATGGCCTGGACTTGCTGCCCGTGGTACCTGTGCCAGAGCCCACAAAAGCCCGGCTGGCTCCTGCTGTTCACTGGCATGTTCAGGATGGGGTTTATGAGGGACTATTTATTCTGAGTCGGAGAGCATCTCCCAGCAGCACCGCTCCCTGCCACATCCCTCCTTGCTTGGCAGCAGCAGCAGGAGCTGCAAATCTCATCCTACTGAGCTGTCCCCACCCAGCTCTGCCCTGTGCCGGAGCAGGACTGGGACTGGAAGACTTCTCATCCTCACAGGGGTTCAGCTTCATCTGCAGTGCCGAGGTGTGCACAGGACAGACACAGGCATGGTATCATCGCTGCTGCTCCTGCCAGCACCCCCCAGCTGATGCAAGGGTTTCGGAGAGCTTCTTGCTGTTAGTGCACAACATGCAGGGTTTCCCTGCTGCTATCCGTCTCGCACGTTGGGTGCTATAGTGATTCATCACACCATCCCACACCCGGAAAACAACCAAACTGGACCTTTTAATAATTTTCCACAATTAGTGAGAACAGTTTTTAGGTATTAGAACATTGATGCTGTCTTTTTTTAATTGGATTGGTGGTATGTAAGAGCCTGCTGTTACTTAGGAACATGGGCTGTTGTATTAGTATTGTCATCTTGTCATCAATTAGCTTTTAAATAACGTGAATTTTATCTTTTGTCTCCTAACTGGGGAAGGGGAAGATGAGAGTAATTAGCAGGATAGGTGTATGAAAATTAGCCTCAACCATGATGTCACTGAGCAAACTATGAGCCACTAAACACTGATGGCACTTTCTAATGTGCACTGTAACCATTATGAACATGATGAGCTACATTAATTTCTAGTGCCCCTCTACATTTTTGACTGACAGCCACTACTTGAAGCCAGGATTCACTCTCTCCCACCAGCACAGACAGAACAGCTAGCCACCAGGCAGCTGTGTTGGTGTAGTTAGCTTCTCAGGCTGCAAAACTATGCAACTTCAGAACTTTTGGTGGGATTTTTTGCACTAGACAATCCAGAAAGGGGAAATCTACTCCAAAGGGAGGAAAAGAAAACACTGAAAGAGAATAAGGTAAATATCCTCTCACATCCTCTCCCATTCCTGATTTATTTATTCTTTGCTTTGTTGCATTTTATGCTCATTGTGGGTGAAGATCTCTACATTACTCAACTGCCTTATGTGGGACAGTTCCCCTGTTAAATCTTTGCCATGAATTCTTGTTTGTGCAAAGCTCTCAACAATGTGAGAAACTAACAGTGAATTTTGTGTTTTCATGGAGAAAAAGCTCTGTTGAGAAGGAAAGTAAAAACTGGTGTTTCTGTGGAGTCTGAGCTCCCTGCCTGAAAGCATGCTGGTTACGGCGGGGTGAGGGATGGATGGCGAGCTGTGGGAACTAGCCTAGAGGATCCCTATTGCAGTTCAGAAAGAGGTTTTAATCCATTAGAGGGGACACAGTGGATGTGGAGCCATTTGTTTCTTCCAAGTGAAGCAGTGATTTTGCTTCTGTCCTTAAGCACTATTTAAAGGTGAAGGAGAGAGACAAAGCATGAATTTTGGGGAAGAATCAAAACCATTCCTAAACCCTCTTGGTTTAAGGGTTTATGGTACCTGCCACCTTAGTTAAAAATGGTTGAAAAAGCTCTCTGTTCACTGTACAGTTATACACAAAAAGCAGTGTACTATTCATCTGCTTGTTACATGGCCGTATGTACCAAAGTCCTTGTCCTGAAGGTAATGCTGATTGTACCTCTGCCAAATTTTTTTGGTCACCCTAGTTTCCTTGCCAGACTGGTCCACAATTCCTTGACCATCTAGGCAAGCCTGTCATCTCCCCTTGCCCATAGCAGCATTCCCATCAGCCTGTCTTTGATGCAAGCCCTGATAATGGGCAGAATTTAAGCCAGCCACAGTCAGAACTAAATAAAAAGTTGGGTTTCTCCCCACCTCTTTTTGCCTCTTGAAATTACCTTCCAGCTCAGTCCCAGACTGAGTAATTCAAAGCTGATGGGAAATGAAAGTCATGGTCCATGGAGAGTTAATGGCTATCTAAAAGCAGCAAAAAAAGTTAGGGAAAAATTTATCCTCCCCTCACCCCTAAATCCACCTGAGTTGAGAAGGGCAATAAATCAACAGGTCTGTTGATAGTTTCTCTTCTAGAGTAAGCTTATCCCATTTTATCCGTCTCATCATCCTGTGGACCTACAGACTGGCGATAAATAGACAGCTCCAGAAAGACTCAAGATGACATTAATGAGAAAAATGTCTCCCATCTCCCTGTTTATTCATGCACACTGATTCCACTCCAGAGTCATCTGTATAGCAGTCTCCTTTTGCCACCAGTCTAAAATAAAATATAACCCTTAATAAATCCCAGAAGCCTGAGGTTAGGGAAGGCTCAGCAGTCTTGAGCAATGACACCAGGCACCGACTCACGGGAGCCAACCCAAGAACCTGCCCAGAGATGTTTCCTTCAGTGACTCCCCCAGGGGAGATAACCCCCAGCTCTTCCTGACTATACCCATCCTCTGCTTTTCCCCCAGGACATGCTGTTGGAGAAGATGAGAGATGACGACAGAAGGATGTCACCTCCTCTTTGGCCTCTTGTTTTCTCTCTCTGGCCTCAATTTTTGTCATATCTGCTCTTAGACCTGTCTTTCTCAGGGATGCAGGAAGAGTCATGGAGGTTGAGACCAAGTGTCCATCCAGCGCCGCACGCTGGCCCCAGTACCACCTCCAGCCTCACCCTCCTTTTATCTCAGGGATTTTTTTTGAGACTGATGTGGCCTGTGAATTTAGCAACGACCAGCACATCCCCTGCACTCTTTGCTCTACAGTGAAAAGTTTAGCTCTGTCCAAGGCAAGACCCTATAGCAACACTAAAGCCCTCGAGCTGGCCCCAGTTCTGGCCCTTTCATCCCTGTTAGCCACTGCTACCAGCAAAATTAGAAGCAAAGCGCTTCTCCTGGGGATTATAATGTATTTGGAGCTGTGACCTTACAATATAGTTAAGCACACTTGCAAGCCTGTAACTCTTCCTGAGTTACTTCTGTTGTCTCCATTACTGTCGTGTTCATTTGTCCTTCAGGCTCTAACGAACATCTCTGCAAGAGCCTCCCCAGCTGCGAACATGCTGCAATGGCTGCTTTTCAGGGAGGGAGGAGAGGAGTAAAGAGGGACTAACTTGACTGAGGCTGCATGGGAAATACAAAGCAGAACATAAAACTGAAGTCTGCAAAGTCTTACTTTAACACTTGCCTCGCCATGTCATATTCAGGGTAAAAAATTCTAAACTTGTCATCTAGAAATCTGATTATAAATAAATATTCATATATTACATAATCTTTTCACATTGGGATTTTCCTGTGAAGAGCCTGTTTTGGTAGTCATTTCTCTAAGTCACTGAGCAGGAGAGTTATAGGACATACTTCTCAGTAAATGAGTCTGATGCACCAGGCATTTTCCAGATCTAAACCACAAGGCTATTTTAGTTTGTGTGTTTTTCTCCCTCGCCATCCTGCTTGGCTCAAGTCACTTGTACCTTTTGACATGGTATTGCCATAGGAAGTCCCATTGCCTACTTTGCTACAAAAAGTGCAAACATTTATCTCCCTGCTGCAAGACAGTAGTAAATCAGAACAAGCTGACAGCTTTGTCTTGCAGCCTGTTATCCATAGGCGAGAGGATGCCTCCCCCGAGATCCCATTAGGTGTACTGTGTCCACCACTAAACTTTCAAAAAGCGCATTCACGGAGACCTGCATGTTGAAGAGAGCCCGCCAGCTAATGATCACTGGGAATTCACTTCCTCTTGCTCTTTCTCTCCCGCACCCACCTCTCCTTTCTTTCTTCTCTCACTTATTCGCAAGTTTATTAAAAATAGGCTCCATTTAGTTTCATCACTTAGAGCCTATGTAACAGCTTCTGTTAAATGGATGCTGTGTGTGGCACTGCATATAGGAGCAAAACCTCCGCTGCATGGGCAGGCGTTAGAAGCTGTGAGAAGCGACTATAAATCCTGCCTTTCCTTTGCTGACACACACAAAAAGAAAGCAGGACAGAGTGACAGGGCAAAATAACTGGATGCAACAAACCCTCATTATGTCTAATATGCTGCTCACCTCCCAGAATCAATGCAACCGTCATTCACAGACACAGGGGGAAGGCACGCCTGGAGCTCCTGTGAGTGCCTCTCCTACTCCCCAAAATTATGAGCACATCCCCAGGACTGAACCCATCAGTGGGTACATGCAGTACGTGGCGTGTGGGAGCTGCAAAGTGAAAATAACAGCAACATCTTGTAGCCAGGAAGATAATATATCTCTAGGACATCATTGTACAAGGCCTCATCAATATAGGACGTGTAGATGGAGCAAGAGTGTTGCTGCAGGAGCCAGTCCTGACTTTACTCACTGCTTGTCAGACCAACCTCAAAGGCCCCTTCGTCCCTCCCCCACGCCAGAGGATAAAAATAAGATTTGAAAGTTGCCACACGAACCTGAGAGGAGCTGCCGTGAATGTGTAGTGGTCCTGTAGCATCCCACCCACTGTAGTATCTCACCCACAGTCTCTCCCCTGCATGAGAAGGGATGAAGACCTTTAATCACAGAGTGTTTATAAAAGCAGCATCATGGTGAAGACAGCAGAGCCCATTTTATAACTGTCGTGTGAGCACATGATGGGGATGCTGGAAACGCACTCACTCCAGGAGGGGAGCACACCTTGGGAAAAGGCACAGTGGGGTACCTAAAAAAATCCAGTGTACCCATGGTAAATGCACTAGCCTTTCCCATCAGTGGGTCTGGCTTTGGACTTGCATCACATATAATAGGTAGAATAGCACATTTCTGTCTGAGAGCTCATAGCTCAATAGAGCAGATGCAGCCCTAAGCAAGAAAAGCAGGACAGGAGGCATCTGAGAGGTAAGAAACTAAAAATATGGAAGTCCTCATGAAGGTCGAGATAAAGGTACCATGGGCAGACATGAGAAGAGGGGGAGGAAAAAAAAAAAATCTTACAAAACATTTCCTACCGCTGTTTTCTAAAACATGTGAGAGGTTTTAGTCTCCAGGAGCCTGTTGGAAAGAAGTTCTCAGCTCTGTCTCTGCTTCTACAAATAGTTTTCTAAAAATACCAGAACTCAGCAATTATCACTAGAATTATTTGATATTTATTGTCATTCAAATGCTTATGTAGACAAAAGGCAAATGTAGATGTCAAACAAACCTTGGACCAGTTCTTCCCTCTTTCTGTGTTCTGGATGAGTAGAGCAAATGGAAATCTCTGTCCCTGGCTGTATAACTTCCACTGATTAGGCTCAGGAGGTGCAAGGCAAAATCCACAGCACCCTTGCTCCAAATTTTACTCTCCCCTGATGAGTCCAGCCTGCCAGAACTTAAAAACTCACAGCATAGTTTTGGTCCTACATGCACAGCATCATTATAAGCTAGCAAAAATATATTAACTTTCCTCACGGGGTTTTATACGTAAGTGCTATCCACAGAGTCAAAGTTATGGTAGGGACAAGCCCTGCAGTAGGGGGGCTCTGGTCTTAAATCTTAAACTGAGGTTGTGCCCCTTTGCACAGCAAAGTAATGTTGAATGACCCTCCAAGCGCTCATTAAAGTGAAGCCCAACAGACAGCAGAGAGAACAAGGCAGTAAATCCATGCTGGAGCCTCTGGAAGC
>NW_008824286.1:2523875-2528124 GCF_000699105.1 Pygoscelis adeliae | reverse complement strand
ACATTTCCTGAGGTTCAGAACCAGCTCAGAGGTGTCACTTCACGTGTGTCCCTTTGCAGAGTGCAAACGGGGAAGAAAGCAAAGCCCAAACACAAGCTTACTCTTCTTCACTGAGATTTATTGCATGCAGGGACTGGTGATGAGGATGAACCAAGGGGTGCTGAAAAGAGAGAGGTGGATGTAAATCAGGCTGTTCTCAGCCAGCCTGGGATCTCACAGCCCAAAGGAAAAAAAAAAAATTGTTTTCATGTCTGCCTTGTAAACTTTGACTGGCTTCATCTACAGGTTCACACCTGGCAGTGTTTTCCACCCACTTTCCCATCACTTTACACTGAGGTGAATGGGAACACGGTAGAAACACACTGGACTGCTCCCTAAGAAGCAAAATACAGCTTGAGAACCATTTTTCTCAAGTTTAACAGAGTGGGGAAATGATTTTCACCCAGCTTGCAGTGAGTTCACAAGACAATCAGTCATTGCCTCTGTTGTAGCGATCTTGCAGGCCGAGCAGCCCCCAGGGCAGTTGGTCCAGCAGCAGAGGGATTAACCAGAAGACGGCACAGGGCCTCTCAGCAGTGCAGAGAGTGCAACAGTAGCACTGCTGTAGAGCAAATGCAGGAGCATGTTGCTACGTATTAGCATGTGAAACTGTGTCTTTGCAGGGTGCAAATTAGCTTTAAAAAGCAAAGAGCTCTCTGACTTCTTTGCAGCCTGAAATATCCCCAATACGCACAAGGGAGAGCAGGGAGACATAGAGGAGCCACTGAAACGCAGAGAGAGATGGATATGGGTGAACTATCTCTCTTTCTCTGACACAGTGGATTATTTACATGGAGTTACTTTATTAAATTACCTTTTTACTCCTGCAGCCACTCTCCAACTAAACAAACACACCCCATGGGAAAGTCCCCACCCCCCTGCCCCATGCCATGCACAGATTGCAGGGGCGTCCAAATACTCATGACATACTAACCTTCCTAATTAGCTGTAGCAAAGGCTGTTTTCTTCAAACCCAGCCACTCTGAAAGCACACAAACAGTCTTTTCCTGATCAGGGCTTGCTAACACAAGTCTGTCCCACCAAGGCATGAAAGAAATCCCATGTGTCCCAGCATGAAAATCCAGTCTCCCCGTTGGGGTATTGGTGGGGTTTGACAGCCGGTGATGCCAGGGCGCAGCTTGGTGATGCACAGGCTGGTGGGAGCAGGAAGGTGCATCGGAGCACAGCGAAGAGGAGTGACCCAAGGGCAGACAGAGGCAGGGAACAGAAACGCCCTGTGGACTCACCTGCGCTGGTTGTTTTTTCCATGGCCTGCAGTAACAGGGGTGAAGGCACATCCCCCCAAATATTATTTTACACTAAAAATACAGGTATGAGGTGGGATGAGGAGCAAAATCCTGAGCTTGACTTGAACTCTTTCTAGAGATAAGGGTCAGAGTAAGAGTTTCTAAAACTCCTGAGTGGGATCCAGAGGGAGGTTCAGGTTTTTGAGGTGTGGCTCACGTTCATCTCTACAAGAGCAAGAAACACAAAAAAAATACAGTTTAATCTGTCTTCTATCTTGTGTTTTGCTGACAGCTCCATGGGGGACCTCAGAAGCAGAGTAGCAGAGATATTGCAGGTACAGCTGTGAGCGTAATGGATTTTTCAGTTCATTTGGAAAACAAAACAGAGCTGTTCTGCGTTGACCTGAAACATTTTTTCCACTATAATGAGAGAAAAGGAGCAAATACTCACCTTCAATCAACTGAAACATCCTGTTTGACCCAAAGTGAAAGCTTTCATTTCATTTTCACAGTACTCAACCATTTCTTAATTCATGCTAAATTCAAAACAAGAAATATCATCAAGCAAAATGTTTTGCATTTAGCTAAATAGTTTTTCTTACCTTCTTGCCCTCACCTGGGGCACTCTGCACTAAATGTAAGTTAAGTTTGCAAACTGTTTTGTTTCGGTTTTGAACTATGTGGAAAAGTGAAGGGAAATCTTATTGCAGGTTGAACCTCCCCTGTCCCCCCACCTGCTTTGAGGCCAAGCTGGTGGTGCGTTAACGGTGCTACAGGTAACTGCTTGTGCAGGGCCTGCCTCCCCTTGCACGGATGTAATAACAGGACCAGCCCCCTCAAATTAGCAGCTTTAAACTCCTTTCCTGCCCCATCCAAATATCTATAATAAAGGCAATTCACAGCTCAAGAAAGGTGCACCCTCCCTACCCACTGATGGCTACCTGCTAATCAACTGCAGCCGTGCCCCCCCATCTACATCTTAAAATGTGTTATTAATGGGTTGGCGTCCCCCGGAGAACAGCAGGAGAACTGAAAGTAAACCGTCAGGGTATGTCAGGATTTGAGTCACAGAGCAGCTCTAATTGAAATCGTCTCTGTCATTTACTCATCAGGAATGTAGAGCTCCTTCTCTGAATGAAACATTAGACACCGGCCTGACAGCTCCAGGTGGAAGATTATTCGGCAGCTTAATCGCTCCCTGACAGCCCTGGTTACTCCCACATCAGCATCTATTAACCTTCGTTTTATTCAGACCCTTTTATGCCTTTTTAATCGGTGGCTCTGGGTGCTTTGGAGCAAGAGATGGTCAGATCTCAGATGGGATGGGAGAGCTGCATTTCACCCTGGCAAAGTTACGCTGTTTGACAGGGCAAGGGCTGCCTGTCAGATCACCTCCTCTTGGATGGAAATCTTCAGAAAAGAGGTCGCCTTCAGAAACTGCTAACCTGGTCTATCTCCAGGAAGGAGATAACTGTTTTGCCAGAAGCTGGGATGTTATCAGAAGCTTCAGACTTTTGGGGTGTACTGTTTAAAGTCCCAAGTCATAGATGAAAAAGGCACTGTGAAAAATTCAGCTTTAATTTAATTTTTTTTGATAAGTTAGTATCGAGCCTTTATGTTTGCAGAGAAAAGCTCAAAACCAGATGTGAGCGCACCCTCAAGGCTCAGACATTGGAAGACAGATAAAAAGAACCCAAAGTTTATCCTCTCTAAATCAAGACTGGATGTCTCTTGAAAATTGATGCTATAACTCAAACAGAAGTTATGGGCTTGATGCAGAAAATATTAGCTGAGGTTTCCTGAGCCATATTATGCAGGTAGTCAGACTAGATGATGATAATAGTCCCTCCTGGCCCTCAAGTCTATGAATCCTTCTCCTGAGTGTTTTGCAATTGTCCCCAAATTGTCCTTCCCTGTGTTATATGCTTGGGTCCAGATTCTCAATGATATTCAGACACATAGCACCAGGCATGCATTTTTTCAGGGGGAAATAAAGGAATTTTAGCACCTCCATAACGTCTCACTCACCTGCACCAGTTCTTTCTGTTTGCTCTGAGCCCCCAGCGTAGACTCAGGGAGCCAGAAAACCTGTGGCAATGAGGAGACCGAGGCACTTCGCGCTTTGAATTGCCCCAACCCGGGGACACAGGGCAGCTGCCTGTCCCACACCGGTAAGTGTGGGGCTCAGCTTCTTCTTATTGATACCACGAGTCTGACTCTCCCTGCTCAATAGCTATGGACCACGCGGTCCTGCCGAGCTCGCGACACACGTTTACCGAGCAGATGGGAAGCAGAGCGGCCATATCGAGCTCTGTATTTGTGAAAAGGCTCTTCCTTTCGTCTGCCATCTTTATCCCTTCCAATTTCATTTCGTGCTCCTCCCAGTTAACCGGCATTTCTCTATAACACAATGAGGCTGGCTGGCTGCCGGCTCGTCCCAATTATCTGTTGTTGCTGCACCACATGCTGCCCACTTGACTCCTGGCTGTGCCGAGTCCTCGCTCCCTCCATGGACCCAGATGCCCAAAGATTCAGTACTCCTTTCCCATGCGATTCTGGCAGATTTTGCACCAGCCTTGGTCCAGATTGCCTTTGCTGGCTCCGGGTGGCTTGGCAATGCCATGGTGGAGCCATCTCCAGAATAAATAACTCTCTTGTGAAAGGACACCAGCAGGTCTCCTGCGCTCACATCTTTGCTACGCTCTGCTGCTATATGCGAAAGTCAGGACCAATGAAACATGTCCTAAGTTGTCTCAGTGGGGAGAAGACAGACCCTTCAAGTGGTGATGCTGTATTTCTGCAATGCAGCCCCGGAAACCTGAAATTCATCCTCCCACCAGGGGTTTCCAGCCCCATTAATGATCTGAAATAAGATTGAGTCCATGCCCGGCAGAGCTTCCAGCAAAGTCAGACAAGCCAAACCAGCATGCTAGATAATAGCTGAGTGTTGGAAGGAGTGAGAA
>NW_008824286.1:2494271-2523856 GCF_000699105.1 Pygoscelis adeliae | reverse complement strand
GAAAGAGATGGAAAGGTCTGCTGGAGGGAATGTGCAGAAAGATGTGCGGATTTGATGGAGGAGAGAAAAGGCTGCCTGGTGAAAAGGAGAGGAATGTGTCCAAAGCAGGGGGAACATGGCTGAAGGTATAACGCCAAAAGCGAAGTGACTGAGGGAATAGGAGAATAAAATAGGCTGTGAAATAGAAAAACTAGGCATAGGAATAACAGCGGAGATTTGGAAAGGTCTGTGTTGGAGACCAGGTTGAGCTAACCAAGTATAAGAAGCAAAAAGCCTGATGAATGCATTCAGAATGGTACCAGTAAAGGAAAATAAAAATAGAAATGATGATCTGGGAGCAGAGACAGAGGTGGACAGTGTAAAAAGACAGAAATGGCAAATTCTTATCTAATGAAGATGGGAGATAACTTTGTGGCTTATAAACTTTTTCATACTGCAAATAAAGGTAATACAGCTAATGAGTGGCAAGTTTCAGTTTAAATATGTAGGTTTACATAGAGAGACAGACATTTACATAGATGATGAACAAAACAAAAGAATGAAAACACCCCAGGAAGAAGTTGCTGCCTTTCCAGAACAGCTCTGGTGTGATAAGGAACCATCACCTTCCACCCAAGCACTAAGACAACCGAGCCTTTTGACGTGTCAGGGTTGGGTGAGGGAGAAGAGTAGTAAGATGCCAAGATGAGACAAATAGCAAAGTTGACCCTTAATCCAACCCCCCCAAAAAACATTTTGAAGATTCTTTGTTTTCCAGACTTGTATTTATCAGACAGGGGTCACGGCACCATGCAGCACAACTTGAGTGCGGCAGCACGGGATGGAGAGTGGAAATGCTGCTGCCCGGCTATCATCAGCTGTGTTCCTCTTGATACACAATTGCCATTTCCCCTTCCATCTCCCATTTCCCTAAAGGGCAGAAGCTAGGGAAAAAAGGCGTTAAACTATTCCTTTTTAGACACCACTATATCTCATATTTATATATCAGTTGTTTCATGGGAAATATTCAGATTTTACACTGTTAGTGTCTCAGTAAGTTCATGCAAGGTACCGAGAGACATTTAATCATTGGGCTCGCCTTTATTTAACAGAGATTGTTTAATGGAGTCTGCAAAGCTACTAAAATCACAGTGTTTCAGCATGTAATAAACCACCAGGGAACTTGGGGTTTTTCATGCCAATTAAGCGTCAATAGCCCTGGATTTGGAGGTCTTCTTTCACATTGCAAGAGTTTCATTTTGGCTATGCTGCTAGTGAATAATAGCATTAACACACACACACATGCACACACACCCTTAAGAAAGAACCTCTGCTTCGCCAGTAAATCAAATGGGGCGCAAGCTATCACAGTCAGGCAGAGATCCAAACGTTCCCAAATGTCAGTGGTGCCTATATGCTTGAATTTAATTCAAACCTAATCCTAACAAGAAAAGAGAGGATATTAAAGGAGCACTCCTGGATTTAGTCGTGATGGTAGTGTACTCGCTGTTGGAGGAGGATGGAGACCTTTCTGAGAACTACGAGAGAAGGTCAAGCACATGTATTAGGCACATGGTGACTGCAGAAGATAATTTACCTGCTTCTAGTGACGGTGATCCCAGCTCTGCCCCCTGCATACGGTTAGAGAAAGGATGAATATATTTGCTGGCAGTAGTTGTGGAGATCTGAATTATGGGAGTTTGACACGCTATGACCCCCTGCTGAATAGTAAACCTAGAAACAGGGTCAGGAGTGCTCACTGTGAGGTGACTTTAACACCGCCAATTCTGTCTGCATAGTAAGCGTTAAGATTATAATCATTATTTATAACCCCCACAATGCAGCTCACCTGAGGAACGCGAGTAGAGAAAAGGCTTTGAAAGACAACGATTGCAGCTTATTTACAATAGCTCCATTGGATCACAGCACTCTCCAGATGCATGTTAAAGCAGCAGTAAAGGAAGCAAAAGCATTTTTTAAATCCACCTTTATAGCGGTGCATTGGTGACATGTATTTAAATCATCTGCATGCCATCAAACATGGGTTCCAATTTAAATGTCACTGTGGAAGCTCTTTCTCTTATCCCTTCACAAAGTCATTTGTCACCTTCCAATTCGTGGCAATGAAAAGAAGCGAACAGAAAATTAGACAAACAAATAAAAATCTGTTTTTAATGTAAAATGCAACCCTGGAAACCTCTTGCTGTATTTTTTTAAATATCATTCAAGAAAAAGAAGGAAGAAAACAACAAAACAAAACTACCATTAAAGGAAACAATAGACAAAGCAAAAGTCTTTCTCTTTGCTTAAATGCTAGAACTAGTAATCAAATGAAATAACCATTATGGTTGATCATCTGGCTGCCAAAGTGGATGTTTACCTTTCTGTTTATTACCACCACTGTTGTGATAAACTTGAATAAGTATGGGGGAAAAAAATTAAGTGATAGAGCTTTTTTCACAGTCTTTAATTCTAAATTCAAGAAAGCAGCCTCATTTTCCAGATCACTGAAATGTGTTCTTTTTTTCTGGCATTCTGACAAAGTGTCCTATATATTCCAATAATTTTTTTCCAAGAATTCCCAGTTTGTGCTGCCCCAAATTATGACATTCCTCTAAATATGAAAACCTTTGTCACTCTAATGTTTCTTTTGACCAATAATCATATTTTTATCTTAGACAAAATATTATGAGCATAGTCCATAAGTAAAATAATAGGGTCTCCATAGCTGAAGACACTATTAAACCATTATTTCATTTTTACACTGCAATGGCAACTATAGAACAGCCACACAAACATGGATTATATGATAGCAGTGATAAAAATAACGGTTGCCTTCAGTCTTAGGACCAAATGTACGACTCCTAAGGCACACAACATTGCTCCTGATGCCAGAATACACCCTTCTGCCTTTTCACCTTTTGGAGGAAAATATTTCAAGTCAAAATAATTTTAAGATTGGCTGGTGGTAGACAAGAGATTTGTGATTACAGTCCTTTATTATCAAATATGTATTTGGTTTGCCTTATCAGAGTGAAAGTTTTGAATTTTTTCCCAAAAAGCACAGCTTCTGCAGTGTTGTGGTTGAGATGAGAATCACTATTCTTCTATAAAGATAATCACAACTGTAACTTGGGCCCAGATGTAAGAGAAAATGCTTTGAAAATACACATCTTGGGCTATAATACCAAAAGATGCGTTAAAAGGACTCAGAGTGTTCTTTCCAGGATTCTCATCATTTAATGCCAAACCCAGGCTTTGAAGGAATCTTGAGTCATAGGTGTACTCACAAAATCTATTAACTTCAGTAAAACTAGTTATGAGCTTGAATTCCAAAGCTTTTCAAACCCGGAGGTTTTTTTCTATGGATGTTATCGGGCTTGGGATAAAGATTAATTTGCACACAAAATGAAGCACACAGTTTCACCACCAGAATAAGTCTCAAAGTCAAAAGCAGAACTGGAAAGGGGACCTGGAGAATCTACCTGCCCCACAAATCCTGACGCTGGCACGAAGGCAGAGGCAGGGCCACGCAGAGCTGTGAGCACCCTGGTTTTACACTAGTGTCGCCAATTATGAAACTGCACCAAACACTTGGGTTTACTGTATTGTGGTCCTAATTCAGCCATACTTGTTATCATGTGGCTACAGCTCAATCCACCCAAAGCTGATTATCTCAATTTACAGACTCCAGGGCTTGGCTGAACCCCCGAGAGCATCTGTGCCCACTGACTGCAGTCTGCTTTGCTTTCCTACTCATAGCACCAGTGTAGCTGCTACTTTGGGTTGCTTGTGTAAAAGAGATGAGTCAGAGAGGCACCGTGTCTCACACCAGTAATTTCTGCAGAAGTCTACCCAAGTAAGTTTGGGTACATAAATAAATAATAAAGTTGTTTAATTTACAGTCACCTAATTGGCACATCTGTGTTTTACCTTTTTGCACCAGTTAAAGTTGCAAAAGCTACAACAGAATAGAAAACAGCACTGAAGAGCAAATGTAAGAAAATATTTTTCCAGAGTCCACAAATTAAAAAGTCTCACAACTAACCCGAGTGGGTGTGTAAACACATTGGTTAGCTAAAGAACACGGTTTTAGGCGTCTGTAATCGGTTGAGGTGCTTATGAATGAATTTGGCATTCATGGAAGCAAAAGATTATTTGGTGTAGATCAAAGAATAGCATGAGTGAGTCCCATTCAGCATTCCCACAGAGCTAGAGGAGTAATCTCTGAATTTGGCCTGTTGTTCTGTTCTCCAATTTTCCACAGGCAGATGGTGATTTTGTCGTATTTATTCACTATTGAAATTATTTGCTGGATAACCTCAGTAAACAATTCTCGCTCAATAGATTGCCAGTGAGCAGTTTGCTTAGGATCTTCAGTACTTGCTCTGGTTCAGTAAGATGCAAAGACCACCTGGAATCACTGCAGTCTCTCTTTCATTGGAAACAGGTTTCCAATGAAAAAGGCTGTGATTTCAGTTTCCACATTCGCTTTCTAGGAATATTTCTGTAAACTGAGCTTTTTCCCAGCAGCATGTCTAATAGTCATCCCAATGGCCAGAATTAGCCCAGGTACATGAAAAAGCACCTGAGCTCCCGATCCAGCCACAGCCCTGGTCCCTGCAGATCTCTCTTTTCACTTCCTTACCCAGACCTGAGACTTTCAGCTCTTCCTTCGTATGACAGGCACTCGTCTGTACAACGGTCAATGTGGAGGACATTTTAAGCAGCCTATGACTGCCTACGCAGTCTTTTAAAATATTTTACCATCCATTAAAATAAAAGCTTTTCAGAGAAAAGTTACATTAAAAACAATAGGTTGATGCATACAAGCCTGCTTCTTCCCATCGCCTGGGTCCTTCAGACTCTCCCCAGCCTCTCTGATGACCCAGCTCTCCTCAGGTCCCCTGGGCCCCCACCTCCTCCTTCTGCTGGGAGAGGCTTTTAGATGCTGAGCGTTCCTTCGACCCCCAGGTTCCCTACTTCAGAAAAAACACACTTGCTACTTACCACTTAGCAGCGTTAAAAGACAGACGCAGGTCCTTGAAGCTGGAAGGTTATCCATTGTCTGTCAAGCAGATGGATGAACAGATAATATCGGAGAAGCTGTTTAGCTTCATGCTTGAATTCCACTGCATCTGAGCATCAGTAAGATATTATAAATACTCTAGTACTCCAAGATAATCTAAATCAACAAAGTCACAGGGAAATTCCCACTGGGTATCACAGCTCATATAATAACTGTATCTGTCTAACTGGGCAACCTAAAATATCCATATTACATTTCTATTTTGGGGGATTATTTACCTAACCTAGAGAAGTCTACTGATCACAAGGATTCTTTAAAATTTATAAAAAATATTTTGCGGTTTGATTTGATACTATGTAAGTAAGTTGCCCAGTGCCTGCCAATGGATTGTGAGCCTACCCCACTTTTCCAGATATGGTTTTCCACCATATAATAGTGGAAATAAAGTACAAAATTTGTGGAAATAAAGTACAAAATAACTTTTCTTATTTTATGGGCCATGAGAAAAATCACTAATCTCAGGACTTAAACGCGGGCCAGCAAAGCAAATGACCATTCAAAGGAGAATTATAGAAGCATAAGGAATTGCCAATAAATAACATATCGATATCAAAACCACAGGGTGAGCTACCAAGCACATCAGAGGAAAAACCAACATTCTTAACACTGAGATCCTAAACAATCCTGGTAGCATGTCCCAAGAGGACAAAACTGTATATTCCAGTGACTCTGAAAAGGGCATGGGGATTCCTTAATGAACAGCCTGGAAATCATCATCTA
Source organism: Pygoscelis adeliae (assembly GCF_000699105.1). NCBI lineage: Eukaryota > Metazoa > Chordata > Aves > Sphenisciformes > Spheniscidae > Pygoscelis > Pygoscelis adeliae. The sequence goes on along the minus strand of NW_008824286.1, from coordinate 2,518,068 downwards.
TACACAAATGCAGAAACATTAGATAAAGCCAGGAGCTGAGGCTCCTGAGGTGCTTGTTGAGCTTTAAAGTAATGTAGAGATATGCTGAGCTGGCAGTTTCCAGTGTAGAGCAGGGCAAGAACTGAACTAGTTGAATTAGTGAAAATTAAGGGGTTTGCAGCTCAGCGTTGCATAAGTGTGGATGTTAAGAGTGGGAAAGACCAAGTTACTTCTCTTGGAAGGCTGGGTTTGGAACTGCAAAGGCCTGGACATCTGTGGAGACCCACCAGCATGTTCTCATGACCGAGCTGTGCAATGACTGTTTGAAAATAACTTCACTGTTAAACAGAGGCTTCTCACAGTACAATACTCCCATGCTTTTGCCTGATGTAGCAAGCTGCAGAGAAAGCTGGCATATAGTTATGGAAGGAGGGCTTAACAGTTGAAGTCTTCTCTCATTTGGATGCTACAGGTAAGCGTACAAAGGCAGGAATTCACACCGCCCAGTCTGAGATGACTAACTAGTCTAATTTGACTCTCTCTGTAATTAGAGAAACACAGCCTGCTCTGAAGCAGCATTTCAAACAGGAACCTAATTCAGCTGCTCTAAGTCACACTCTAGAGGAGCTCTCCCTGCTCCCCATTGATTACAGAGGGAAGTAGAGGAGATCAGGTAGCTAACTTAATTGATTAAATTAGATGTCTGAAGTTGCGTGGTACAAATGCCCTGCAAAGTGCCCTAGAACAGAAAGATTAGCACAATTTCCAGGGCTGTGTAAAAGACCTTGAACTGTATCCAACACAAATTGCACAATCTTTCCAACTGCTACTGTTTTTTGGTAGCTGATGCTGCTAACAATTCGCTGCACGAAATATTGTTCAAGTGCTGAAGAATGGCTTAGCAAAGTAAAAAGTCACAATTAACACTGAAATCCTGGTTACAGGAGTTTTTTTCCTAGTGGTGCTAGAATTCAAATTGGAGCATGGGGGAGACAGAGCAGCATAAGGGATGTGCTGAAAGGGAGAACTTCTCGTCGTAAGTGCAGGTGTTTGAAATCGAAAATGTGGACTTTGTTGTAAACTTCTTTTCTAATGTTGGAGGATGAATTCCTCTTTATAAGACAAAAGACCTTGTGAAACAAAGAGTAAATAAATACAATTCAAAATAAAAATAATAAGCGTAATGATTAAGCTTTCAGCTGATCTGACAAGTTAACACAGGGGCTGGAAAACAAAAAAAAAATCCTTTTTTTTCTATAAAAGAAGGGGGAAAAAACCTCATTTTGAAATCACTGAAAAGTTTCCTATTGACTTCACTGATATTGGCTCATGAACAGTCTTTGGGTAAGAAGTTTTTGATCTAGCTTTGTGATCATAAAGTTTATCAGTCCTTCAAAAGACATAAAATGGAAATACATTTTCTTCTATAAGTAGATGCCATATAGCGGTTTCACTCTTTCTTCTACAGCACTTTGGTGTAACTACTGCTTGGAAAAAGGATCTGTCCTGGGTTCAGCTTGATGTGTTCCCACAGAGAAAAATCCTGAAGTCTGCCTGCATTAGCAGAGACTCTTTGTACCTAATGTGTTAGCTGTTTGGGCTAATTGAGCTCCCTTGGCACTGCAGAGACACTATGCCCTAGAAAACCTCTCCCAAGATGGCCTTGCTTTCACGGCTCTTCGCCCCTTCTTGTTTCATCCCTGTAGAGCTGTAGCTTACAGATACTCATTTTACAAAATCTCTCAGCTGACTTATGTGGCCCTGTTCACTGGAGCAAAAGCATTTTTCTCCCATCTCCCAGTCCTCCAAGTCCTGTTACTGGAAATGAAGTTTCGATGTCTAAGGCACTGGAGCAGTTGCTCCTGCCTATGGAAGACGGAAGCACTAAACTGTTAAATTAACAGCTGCAAGCAGCTCATGGAATTGGGATAAAAGCAAACAAATGTGACTCCAAATCATTCCTTCTGAGCAAAGCAGGCCCCCGCGCAGCCCATGGCAGAACCACCAGTGCTCAGGGCACAAAGCAATCAGCCTGGCAAGCACCCTGGCCGGGGCTATAATTCCACATACTAACCCAACCTCCGCCTCTGAGACCAATCAGTTCAGATAAAAACACTTATAGGGAGAAAAATAATCTTGCAACTGATGGAGAAACCTTAAAAAAACATTGTGAAACTGAGATTTTTTTAAGCCCCGCATTGCTGCTCAGCTGGGGGTATTTTTTTCTGGACTGTTTCACCCATCCCTACATGATGATATAAAAGTCAGCGCTTCATTGAACTTTCTAATAGCCAGGACATATTTCCTTCGCAACCCCAGTGCTCTCTCTCGCTATGAGCTTTCTCTTAAGCAGCATGACACAACATATTGTAAAGGGAAAATGATAATTAGAAGGAACATTCGAGCAGAGGAACTTGTCTGGAAAAATGCTTTAGTTAAATGAAGCGATAAAGATTGTTTTTAACTTAATCTGTTAAACACACACACTCGCACACACATACGCAGATCTATCCCAGTACAAGGTTGTCTGTTCACCGCAGACTTGCTGTCCATAGATGGAGGACAAACCTAGAAGAGGAGGAGAAGTGAATTCTTGTTTTGATTTCTACGGAGGTTAAATGGAGGTGCAGAGAGATTAAAGGCACATCAAGTACCTAAGCTCAGGAGTGAAGTGCTGCAGGAGATACTTATGTGACCCAGCTCTGTCACACACTGTAGATGTGCTGGATGCTCCTTCCACTAGCTCAGGAATCTCTGCACGTTGCACAACTGCACACACGGCTGTGTCCCACAGCCCCAGGGGAAATCTGCAACACCACTGGGAATGGAATTCAGTTCGGATGCCTGAATCTTGCCTTCATCACAAAACCATCCTTCTCAAGGGCTAGTGTTAAAACCATTGGTATTTTCAGACAAACATGTATTAGGAACAGGCGATAAAGACGTATCTGATACAAATTACAAATACTGGAGAGAGAAATAAATAGAAAATGTTGTCCTGAGGGAAAGAAGAAATGTAAAATCTGTTGCCTTGACAGTCAAGTTCTGTTTGAGTCTTTGGTTAATGGGGTGGATGGTGGGAGATAATGGCCATCAGAAACATCCAATTTTTTAATTAAGAAATATTCCCAACAATATTCTTATTATTTTCTACAACACATTGTGAAAATGCCTAGATAGGGAATAAGGTTTTACTTAAATTCATATCTATATATCTATATATCTATATATCTCCCTTTGAGATAAAGCCAGGGGCTCAATAATCCTTACGTCTAACCATAGCAGCCTCTACACAGCAAAAATATACATTTGCTGTTTGCTAAGCATTAAAAATCACCTCAAGTACCTCTGAGTCTGTCTGTCTGCCATCTCCACCGGATTCTGTGTTTCCTCTGTGGTGACAGCTGAGCAGCATTTGCAGCGAGGCTGCCCCAGTGTTCCTCCTATGGCGCAGCCTCAAGCAGGAAAAGCCCTTGCTTTCTGCTGCACTCTTTCAAACCATAGCAGAGTCATAGGGCCAAGTTGCTCCCCAAGAACCAAATCCTGTCATTTGGACAAGCTTCTTGAAAGAAAGACTAATACTACTTGGTACTGAAAACCAACTCTGTTCAAGAGCTGGTGTTAATTAATCAGTTGTATTTTTGTAACCAGACCACTGCAACACCAGCATCTCCTCCACTCAGAAATGTTTTGCTTTTGCATAGAAGAGGGAACCATAATTTTTTTGGACCAGATTAATTTGGGTGTGAAGAAGATGAGCATGGAATTCCATTTTTGGAAGAACAGAAACCGATTTTCCTTTGGGAAAGGTTCACTCTTCCAACAAAGGTGGATCTCTAAAAGCTACAGGGGTACAAGGCTTTCAGAAGTAGTCCCAAGTGAAAGGAGGTGGCACAGTGCAGGCAAAGGGGCCAAAGTTTTTTAATAGATGTGGTTTGTCAGGTAAATCTCCATCCCATAAGTGTTCTGAAATTATCAAGATGGTTCTCTGTGTAGAGATTTAGGAATGAGATAATGACTTGCCAAGCAGTGAATGATCATGACGTACAGAAGAAAGCAAGCAGTGCTGCAGTTGCAACAGGACTATGTGGGAGAGGGAGTTTTCCTACTGCTCGTAGCCCTGCCTGAGCCTGCAAGTGTAGTGCAAAATGAGATCAATACAGCAACATATGCGTTCTCCAGGCCAGAGATTTTTTTCTCTTTTTCTGTATTAACGTAAGATTTCTTTTCTGGTAACCTTCTACTTTTCTCTTTCAGCCCTTGGTTTCCTTTTGTCTTCAAACACAGAGAGAAAAGAATTTGAGAGCAGAGCTGGATTTCAGCTCTTTGCTGGGAGGCACTGGGCAGAGCAGCATAGCTCGTTTGTGCTCAGCTCCTTTCAACAGCACTGCAAAGTCAGGTTGGGACAGGACAGCTGTGGGTCAGTGTTACACCATTTTCCCTCACACTGTTATTAAAAAATCTTTCAGCGTAACATTACAATTGCCAGTGTGGGTAGGAATCGGTGACTGTTTCACCTAGTGACTTATCTCAGAAAACGATCAAACAAGAAACTTCATAGGAAAACATAAAAACCTGCCACCCAGGAAAATAATTTAACGAATCCCTAGTGTAATAGAAAATAAGTCTAAAGAAGAACCATAAAACTTTCAATATATTCAGAAGCTTCCCTCGTGAATAACTATTACAATTTTGGATATTTTAATGGTCCTCTTTGAATCGAGCTAAAAATAATGCATTTCTGTATAGGAGATGAAATGAATCTGGCAGCCCTGGCCAAGTCTCACCCTCTGCATTCTTCCACCCATTGCTCTGATAAATTGTCTTGTCCAAGAAGATGTTAGAGACTGGGTATTGCTCACTTATCGTAATGTCTGTCTACAAATCTGCTCTTTACGTCTGCGTAAATCTCAATTCATTCCACCCTGGAAAAGAAACCAATTCCTTGTGTCCAAATGAGAAGGCAAGAGGATAATCCAGCAGTGTGATGATGAATGCTGATTAATTAACCAGCCTTTCTGGATGGAAATACTAGAGGCGAGCCTGCATTAGGAGGAAGAGTCATGGGAGGTAGTATTCTCTAGCAGAATCTCTATAGCAGACTATCAGCACAAATGATACATTTCTCCTTGTTGGATTTTATGTTTCCAGTAAATTTTGTGCAGGTGGGGAACGCCACCTTCATAGCCCTGGAGACCCAGACACTGTTGCAGAGGTTATTTCTTTTCCTGACACCACCTATAAATAAGTATGTTTCTTTTTTCTCTTTTTTTTCCCCCCTATTCTTTTACAAGCTCTCCCGTCACAATGGTGTCCAAATTCATTCTTTATGCAGGCAAAACATGTTCATATATGACAGGGAGAAATACTGCCTCTGCTGAATGACAAACTCCCAGTATCTTTAGTCATGCCATTATTTCACAGTTGTGTTCCAAGTGTAACCACTTCCTTGGGTTTAATTGTCATAGAACATTAATATCAGAGTTAAAAAAAATACAAATGGAGTATTTGGGTGCTGCAGGTTCGTTGACTTTGGTATTGATACGAGCTTCCTTGTCTTTCCAATGTAAGTACTTGTTCGTAAGGAGAAAGGATAACTTTTGGTCATTCAGTCTGGATGACCTGCTCAGATCTTAAACGCTCAGCTCATGCATGATTTGTCTGTGGAGCTCCCTGCTACAAGGCGCTCTTGAAGCACATGGAAATTGCTATTGTGCAATGTTTTAGTGTGAAACAAAACAAATTTGTTCTTTTCATATAGTGTTTGCTCTCATCATGTTTGAACGTAAGAATCAAAACAACGGTGTACGTCTATGTGAATCCTCTGATATCATAAATAATCAAAATTGACTCTTGAGATTTTTCCACTTCCGGACTTGTAAATTGGCTTTTGGCGTCCTGATGGTTTCATGTGGCAGGAAAACATCCAGGAACATGGCAAAATTGCTGGTAGCGGAGAGTTAAAGCTCTGACACTTGACTATGCTTTTGCATTTGCAAGTCCCTGCAGCACATTTCAGAACTATGTAGCAGCCAGTTTTTCTTTGTTTTTCTGTTCTTGAACTTTGACCACTGATATCAGCATCTTATTCTTGGGAGCTCAGAAGACTCAATACATTAACTTTTTTCCTAGAACAATCTGTTGCAGGAGGTGCTGTAACAGCACCCACTGCCAACACTGCACAGCCCTCATTTTTAAGGACAGTATATCAGCCAGCCAGGTCGAGTAAAACACATTTCTGAAAATACATCTACCGGGTTGTCTCTGAAGGCCGAGAAAGTCCATTTTCTGCATCAATGACAAAAAGACAGGGCACAGAATGGTCGCTGACTTTAATAGGAGCAGGATAGGCTGTAGCTTAAAAGGAATCTGCTCCAGATGACCAGTCTGTGCTTGTGATTTATTCTTACTCTTGCAACACCAGTGTTGTAGTAGATGATACTACTTTTGGGTGAAAGTCTATATGGGCTGTCAGAGAGTTGTTGCTTGTGTGCTTTCTCTCCCGTAATAGGAGTAAACACTTTGACACCCTCTACCCAGGAATATTTACTGCTATAGCCATGGAGAACCATCAAATTAAATTTTCCAACCAAGGCAAGCTTCCTCCTGTCCTATTAGAGCATTACAGATTTACTCCACAACAGTTAAGGAACTTCAGACCCTCAGCATTCATTGCTAGGTTTCATTTCTGGGTAAAAAGTTAAAAATAAACTTCAAGTTCAATAACCGCTCTCCTTGCAAAACGTGTCACCTATAAATATCCATCACATATGGCTAAGTGCTGCAGCTCTCTCATTTACACTTTGTCTGCAGGTGGCAAACTAAACCCAGGAAATAAATGTACTGTAACAGAAAAGTTAAGTGTTAAAGAAAAATTAAAAGTTAAACAAGCATTTTCACATCAGAGGACCTTTGACTTTATTACCATCATCGCCACCAGAGCACCATACAGAAAATCTTCTGAAGGATTTCAGCCCGTGCCATGAAGATCCTATTCAGTTGACTGAAAATACCATCCTCCCCTTCCAGATCCCTTTTCCCCTACCTCTGCCTCCATGATGCCAGTGTAACGGTATCACTGTCTTTATTTCTGTCAGGGAGTCCTGGCTGCTCCTTCTCCTTCCTACTCCTTGAAAGTCAGGAATAGCAGACACAAAACCAATGTACATTAAATCAAGGTGTGCTTTCCTGAAGACATCACTCATCTTTAAATTTAAAGGACAGTGACTAGTCTCTTCCATTCTTTCTCTTTTATTAGGGAAATAATTGTCTGTACTGGACAATTTGTAGAAGTATAGCAGAGAAAAGAATAAGTAGGTATGTGAATAAATAGGATGAGTCAACATTGCTTTTGTTGAGTTAAATTGTGATCAGAAATCTCCCGGAGTTCTTTGAGGGCGTTTATGAGCTTGTAAATAAAAAGGATTGGTCAACATAGCATAGCTGGATTTCCAAAAAGCTTTCATTAGATTTCCTCACTAGGGGTCTTAAAGAAGAGAGACCACCATGGGATAAGAGACTGCTCATTTTGTGGATTAATGATCAGTTATAAAATAAGAAACAAAAAGTAAGGATGTTTTTTACTGGTTTCCAGCAAGGTTTTAAAAGGATGTCTGCTAGAACTTGTTTTGTTCAACAGTTCTACATCACCTCAAAATGGGGATGAACACTGATATGGCAAATTGCTGAGGATAGAAAATTATTTGCAATAACCAAACTTGAAGTTTATTTCAAAGAAGTGTAAAAGTATCCCATGACACAGCAGGATAAAAATGGGAGAAGAAATTCAGTGGGAGGGATTTTGTGACTGGATAGGTTATAGGAGTCTGGACTAGGTTAAATAGATGGAGATTATTCAATGATGGTGGATAAAGAAGGGTAAAAGATGAGATAAACCTATGAAATTATCAATTGTGTGAAGAAGATGAACATGGAGTGATTATTCATTTTCTTACAATATGAAAACAAGGAAGTACCTAATGAAAAGTATTGGCAACAGGGTTACAACAAATAAAAATATATTTGTTTGGCACAAAATAAAGAATTACTTTGAAGAGCTCATTGTCACAGGATATTTCAGTGGCTGAAAGCATGAACAGATTGGAAAAAGATTCATTGAGATAAGTTGTTGTTGTTGCACATAGTTATTACACATCATCAAGCCCAGAAAGTGCTGAACTCCAGAAGCTGGGAAAATCATCGATTTAAAATTACCTTTTTTCTTGTAGATGCCATCCTAGCTAACCTGCTGTCGGCTACTGTCAGGAACAAGACAGGGAGTTACATGGGTCTTTGATCCAGCATTGTACAGCAGTTCTTCCGTTTTCACGTGAGTAATTCCATAGCACCACCACCACCTGAATCTGTCTGGCAGACAGACTGGAGGGGAGCTGGGCCACAGCTAGTTCTGGATAGGGGCAGGAGGCCTACAACAATTCTGGATTTTATAGCCATTTATATCTCATATTGCATTCACTATGCCTTCATTATACCTTCAATATACCTTGCTTTATACCAGAATTACATTATCTGTTTGCAGCGATATGACATAACACCATATAAAAAATGGTCTAGTTTAATAAAAGATTGCCTAGCTATCTATAAAAACAAGTTTTTCTCATCTTAATAGAGCCATTGGTGCAAGCTAACTGGTTGTTCTTAGCTGAAAGGTCAAGACTGTGGTAGAGTCAAACTTAGTGTGGGAAGCTGGGGATGGTTATCAATAGAGAGATATGGGGGCTAAAAAACAAGATGAAAAAGAGAGATGATGCACTGTGATCGTGAGCCTCAAATCTGCCCTCTCTCAGTTCCAGCTCTTCCTTTCCTGATACTGTAAGAGGATTAGGAGTTTTTTGGAAGGTGCTTGGCTGTGAAGGGCATCCAGAAAACATCCTGCTCTTGCCCCTGTTCAAAGACCACTGAAGTCAAAGGGGCTCTTTTCTGCAGCATTTTTTGTTTAGCTTTATTTTAGTTCCCAGAAAAGATTATCCATGGCAGATAACTGTCAGGGAAGCATGCTACAGTCTCTTTCTCAGCCATTAATTGCAGATCCAAATCAGCTGCCCAGATACCAAAGACAAGAACTGTTTGCCACTCTCTGAGCCTGGGTTAGTTCTTGCACTCAATCTGCCCGCAGACATGAGATACCCTCCTCCCTATCGCCCCATCAGCACTGCTAAACCGATCAAACTCGGACCCTTTCTTCAAAGCTTCTATATATTTCTGATATCTGCTGAAAACCACTCCCCTGACAGTTGTCACTTGTACATTATTAACGAACAAAGATACCATCTTTTTGTGTGCTAGCTATCAGCTCCATCCCATAAGCGGCTGCTTTTTCAGAGTTATTTAGGAGTGTGGGGGTTGCCTTGTCACATTGGTTGGGTAATGAAAAGGTATAGAAAACAGCCTGAGACCTGGTACTGGAGACATGTAATTATTCCTGATATCAAGAGAGCTTGTAAGTTGGGGGGTTTTTTATTAGTTGTGCTATGACAATTGTATCTGAATATTTACCTTTTAGCCTTCTCCCATATTTAAGAAGCTAAAAAGATGGATGCATTACTGGGGTTTCTAAGGAGAAAAGAGTGTAATAGAGTTTTTAGCCCCCTTTGCTGCTATGTGAACCTTTCTGAAAGCACGGGCTACAGATGCTTGCAGTTTGCCTGAGTGACTGTTTAAGTTTGTTTCCATCCTGTATTTTTTACCAGTGCTTAATATCATGTAACAAACACATCATGGCACAAGGCTGTGTGGTGATATGGCCCATTTCACGCAGCAGATTCAATTCCATATTAACTGCTAATGCTGCTTATGCAGGAACATACACCTTTAAATTCCAAATGTATCTCCACTTCTATTTAGCCATAGCAAGACATAAGATCAGACAACCCTCCAGCCAGACAGGAACACTCCAGGTACCAGAGGCCACGTGTTTTCCACCAGAGAACTGAAGTTCTTATGGTGGGTTGGAGTGAGAGCCAACCTCTCTGCCAGGAATTATTAGAAACAAGATATCAGTGTTGATCTACCAATGTACATTAAAAATTATAGTGATTTCTACAGTACAGAGGATACTACTCTGTACATCTACTTAGAGGGGAGAGTGCTAAGTAAAGCTTTAAGCTTCATCCCTGCATTCCCATAAGCCTAACCAGTGTTCATCGTGGATTGCAAGGCTCACATCACAACATTCACAGAGACCTATCAACGTCAATCAGCTGATGCTTCATGCAGCATGAAACCTGAGGATGAACCCGTGACTTTCTTTTTCCTTTATGAATCTTCTACATCTTCAGACAGACCAAAGTTACTAAACATACAAAAATGCCTAGGCCCAATTACCAAAACACAGTCTGATTTCAGGTGCTCTTCAGCAACAAGTACTGCTTTGTTGGACCAAGGATTCTGTGCATTTGCAACATTGAAAGGTGAGGTGGTATTTTAGGTGCCTCATTTCAAATTTATAGGACTTAGAGACACAATTCAAAACTTTATGACAGTTTCAGTGCAAACTTCTCCCCATCCCTTCCTGTCCCCATAATACACTCTGGTGAGTTATTGGTTAAGTGACTTAAGTCAGATAAAATATTGAAGGTTAGATGAGTTTACTCACTTCTTCTCATTTATTTTTAGCAAAAAAAACAGAACAACAACCCTTCTTTTTTTTCCTTTCTTCTTAGGAAAAGATTTGACACACCTGGTGCCAGGAAATTTTCAGGATAGAAGAAATTCCACTATCTGAAAATCCACAGAAAATCTGGGAGAAACACCGTATATTTTCACCTTCAGCTGTCACTTTAATTAAAATGCCCTAAATGTACTAAAATAGCATACCTGTAACTTGTCGCTAGTTTTGAGCTGGATTCCAGTTACAAACTTAGTTATCTGCAACTGTATTGAGAAAGGGTGTGTTGAAAGGCAAGCACTAGCATATATAAACTGAAGATAGATTGTGAAGGCACACTGCATATTTAATTTGCAGGAAAATAAGCCAGAGCAAACATCTGAGCACTCAGGTTTTGTCCCCGAAAAGCAGAGGCTGCTCTAGACATTGTCTGGTTGGGAGAAAAGGGGGAATAAGGCCTCAGAGTTGAGAAAAAAGCAGGTTGCATGACTAAACTATGGTGAAAATGAGCTGTGATCCATCGGGAGTGAGAGCCTGGCACTTGCCTCACCTTCATCCGTGCTGTTTCCTCTCCTGCTGCTTGAAGATAGCCAAGAGCTTCCTTTTTAATCAAGGACCATTGGAAAGTACCAGCGGGCTCCCACTCACAACGCGTTGATTGGCTTCCAACCGCAGTGACAATTGCATCCTGTAATCAAAATAGCAATCATTAATGGCACAATTATTCCCCCCCTCCACACGCACACACACACTCACTCTTGTACCACTGAGTAATGACTCAGAAATGCAGACTACAAACAATGTAAAATGTATGCCTGGCTCTGGGAAAGACGCCTGTCCCCAGCCTCGCACCAGGCAGCTCGTTTTTCAGATGCTCCAGGAAAGCAGGTGTTGATGGCAGAGTCTGCGGATCAAGGCACTGATTGGAAACCGAAGGGCAAATCTGAAGGAATTGAGATGGGAATCTAAGTTGATGCAATTGTCATTTTTTTGCAGTGCCCCCCCCCCCATCTCTGTTGCTTGAGAATCCCTCATCAGGTTTTATCTGAGCTGTTGGCGTTCGGCTGGGAGCTCCCTTGCTGCAGGTTTCCTTCCCCATCACTTATGGTGCCCTGTGGCCATGGGGGAAGTCATACTTTTGGGGATGTCTGATTTTCTGACTGGTCTGAATGCAGAGCTGGGGCAGTTTATTCTGAAGACACCTAACCGTGCTACCAGCTTTTCCTTTCCTTTTTACTTCCTCGCCTGCTTTCGGCTCCCTTTCTGATGCTTCATTACTGCATAGGCTCTTCCCTATCTACACCCAGCACATGGGCAGGGTCTCTCCTCCCACTCTGGGCCCTGTGCTGTCTTCTTTGGACATGCTTCTCCATCAGTGGCTCAGGACTCCACTTCTTTAGCATAACTGCCTTTTCCCTTTCTTTTGAGTGTGAAATAAATCTCCACAGAAACATATCCAGATGAAAGATGAATTCTTTTAACCTTAACACTTGCAAACCAGAAGAAAAATATAGGTACTAAAGAATCAACTGAATGCCATCTTCAAACCCAATTTCTTCTTAGAGCTGGGTGGACAATGGACCTCACAGTTTGCTCTAAAGGCAGGAGAAAAAAAAGAAGAGTCATGTAAAATCTGTGTGTACTTTACATTGAGTTGTGTTTGATGAAATAAAAATGAAAACTTTTTTTTTGCCAGCCAATATCTAGTCTTCCTTTAGAAATTTGGTTTCATTTTACTCCCCGGTTATTTTACTTTAAAAATATATATACAATGAAGGTTAATTTTTAGAAGTTGCTACGTTAAAACAAAGATGTTGCAAAGTTGCATTCTGAAATGTCAGAAAAGAAAATTAATGACAGTCTCAAAATCCACACCTCCACTTTCTTCCTCCCCACCAAAGGTATGCACTGAGTTGAAGCCTATTTTGTGCATAAATTTCATCCCTCTAATTTTCAGTTTGTTTTTTCAGATTTACTCCTTGTAAACAGCCATCCATTCCTCATACTCATGCTATTTTTTCTCCCTTTATAACGCCCTTAACCATCCTTGAGGGAATCAAAGTCTAGAGGAGTCCAGCTTAGAGCAATCAATATATTTCTCTGTAAATAGAGATCGGAGCTGTTTATGGAGCAGTGAAGATCCAACTAGCAAATGACGCCTATTGCCAGTATGCCTGGATATGGTATAAGGTCTTGCCAGTACTGTGTGGTACCTTTGGTGGGAACCAGAACTATTGACTGGATGAACTACCGACAGACCTTCTCCTTGCTGACCTGCCACTGGGTTGGAATCGGGAGCTACTGACAGAGCAGACAGCAAAAGCTTTCAGTATAATGTGTAGGTAACTAGAGGGCCTGAATCTATAGGCGTGGCTGGGTGCAACATTTCACCAACACTAAACTAATTTCACATACACCTTTATAGAAAAACAGGAAAGAATACAACTTTATTTTCTATTTCTGGGAAATAATGAAGCAGGTCCCAGACCTGGAATGAGATGGGTAGTTTACAAAATGTTACTCATAAATAAACCTCTGGACAATAAAAACATTAATTCTGTTTACTGTTCTGCAATGCATCTTCTGGAATTGCTCTCATGGCATCATATGTTGATTCTTTCTTTCCCTTCTCACCTGACTTCCAGGTGTCTACAGGTTAAGAAGACTATTCATAAAGTAATCAGTATGAGATAGAAACACAGGCCCCTCACATTGGGAAAAGTGTTTCCTTGTCAGCCTGCATCAGACTGACTTATTAGCAAATCATTAGCAACAAGCAAATCTCATGAGTTTGGAATTTCATTCCCTTCATTCCAGATAAATGTGTTTGTCTTTATTACAATTCTCTGGGCTTATTCTAATATATTTGGCCAGGAAATCAGACTGAGGATTTTGGAGTCTGAATCAGCTTGACAGAGCCCACAAACTAAATGCAGAATAAATTAGTGATGCTTAGTGGTTGCACTGGGTAACTCGCAAGGCATGGTGTTTAAAAAAACCCATCAGATTGGATTTAGGACCTACAGTGGAAGAAAGTAGAAAAGTAGAAAGAGAGAGCTTGTTTGTACCAACAGGAACTGCACAGACATTCACTGCGTCCAATTACCATTTTCCTCAAGGCTCACTTGCACCCCATGGTCATTTAAAGCCAGGTTCGGAGTTGCTTATATTGCCAGGCAGAGGTAAAGCACGGTGCCATGGAGGACCAGCCCCTCAGTTTACCCACGCCTGAACCGCAACAGCGAGGCTGGGCCTTTGCTGTGGGACCTGCATCCTCGTGGTCCTCCTTTAAGCAACCCTTCTTACAGGTGCTTCTGCTTTCAAGCGAGACCAAGTGCAGGAAAATCTAAACCAACTTTTCAAACCTCAGTAAATAGTTCAGGACAGTTTTAAGAGTCTTTTTTGTTACAGCTTGTTCAGCTGTCTCTAGAGCCCTGCAGCAGAAAGGAGGACCTAAGCTTTAAGAAGAGAAAAAGTCTGTCCCAGCTTGATTCTATTAATAAGTGCATCTATTTCCAGGCACACGCTGGAAATTTTATTGTTAACAACTAGTTCTGACCTGTATCAGGGACTGCAGCCAAGGATGGCTATCAACCAGGGCACATACCAACTCTCCAAGAGCGTAACAGCTCCCTAAGCCACAATTTCCAGCAGCTGGACTGTTGGAAAGAAGGCCAAGATCTTCGCAAAAGCAAATACTGCCTTACAGAGGCTTTGCCTTGAGGGGAGCCTTGCACTGTTACAAGCCACTCCAGCCACTGGGTTCAAGGCAACTCCCACCACAGGAAAAAAAAAATAATTGGCTGGCTCCTCTACTACACGAACAGACACAAAAGCACAAACATGTGCAGCACCACCTTTTCTTAAAGTGCATTATTATTAACTGGAAATAGCAGCCAGATCCATCATGTTCAGCATGCCCCACATCACCGCTTCACTAAACACCACAGATTATTTCCCTGTAATTGCCTTCCTGAGCTGTCTAGCAGCCTCAATTCATTTCCATTAAGGCTCGGGAGGATGAGATCATTTAATATTTCCCCTTCCCCCCTTTATTTTTTCCCCTGGTTTTGTAAATTCAGCAATTATGTGCTCACTGCCATTCCCCCAGTCACAAAAGTTGAAGTTTAGCACTTGGTATTGCAGTGGAGCAGTTGAAACAATAGTGAAGTAACGACTGTAATTTTCATCATGTGTGTTTTCCCTCTTAACTTGAGAGAGAATTATATTTGTGCTCTGCAAAATCAGGCAGACAACAGTTTCACTTCTGTTACATCCCTTCACTTTGCACAGAACAGCTTGATGGAGCGGTCAAGAGGAGTGAAATAACGCACAGAAGAAAGCCCTGCAGCCTGGTATCATCCAAGAACCAACACCAAATTCATAAGTTGTCTGCTGATTTTTTGCTTTTGTTAGCTGCAGAACGTTAATTAAAAATGTTCTGGATGTAGATTAAGTTTCTGCACTCGGAAGTTATCATCAATGCCTCACCTGCCTTGAAATGAGAACTGCATATTCTTTGATAAATGGATTGAACGCTTTGCCTAATTTCACTAAGTGTCTGCATCTTCCTTCGGAGAATTTATTCCTTAGCGAAGTCTGTGTCGTCTCCTGTGCTGCAACCGTGCCCAGGGAGTGTGGTCGTCCTCCAGCCGTGAAACAGCCTCCACCTGCTCATATCAACAGTAACACTCGGATGGGTTAGGATGATATCGGATTTGATGCCAGGATCATCTCCTCATAGAAAAATAGATATTAAGCGAACAATCCTTCCATCAGACATGCACAAATCCTCGAATTTCTGCCAGTCTGGAAGGATTGCTAATGTCTCTATTACAGTTTCAGTGCTGGCCTTGTCTTGCTGATGCTCTACTTTTGAGAACAACATCCAAAATGCCGTGTTGCCATTTCTGTTCCTTTTCCTAATTTTCTGCACATGAGATTTTTAATTCTGATTTTTTTTTTTTCCTTCTGATAATGGTAATCTCATAAAGGAGCTATCAGATATTTCAGATCTTCCTGTTCTGGCAATTACTACACTTTGATGCAGCAATCTTTTGATGTTGCTACCTCATTTTTTCATTAATTCCTCGTGCCACTGCTGTCAGAGTCTGACCTGATCTGACCCCATGCTCCCCCAGAACATCGGCTGCCAGACAGGAGCCCAGAAGGGTTCAGACAGGGCTGTTCATTCTCATTCCCCTGCTCAGCTGTGAAAGTGCCCGGTAAAACCTGGACCAGCATAGCCTGTGCTCTTCTAAACTCTGCCACCACTGTCTGCCAGCTGATCAGATCAAGAAGTAAAAGCCCACTTAAAAGGCCTGCTGAGGCAGCTCAGAGAACTTTATATAATTCAGAGGATCCCAGTTAGTGCAGAAATGTGTACTCCACATTGACAGCTCCATGGGGATATGAACAGCAAAAATTTATACACTACTGGTATATAAAATAGCACAGAACAGGAAATACGATTGACAAGAAGGACAACTCGTAGAGGGACCCCATGTTATCTTTCCAGCCCTGATCTCCTAAAGTAGTTCTGGGACTCTTTTGCAGCATTACTGTTTTTACCAATGTATTTTTTAAACCACCTCTCCCCCCACCTTTGAGTGCGCACCAGCACACTGAGCCCCTGGGCTCCCACTCCTCGGCTCTGCTGGGACACAGAGGCTGCGAGCATCATCCTGGGACCCTGCCTTCTTGCTACCCGCAGTAACAGCAGCTCAGCCCTGCGAGAGAAAGCAGGTAAAATGGGAAACACGGGGGCTCCTGGGCCCTAGAGGGGATTATGCACGATTTGCCTCCAAAAACAATTAAATAAAAATAAATGGCCTAACACAGACTTATGCAACACTTGGCCAGCTGCTAATTTTGACTTCAGCAGCATATAACGATTTACATCAGCTGGATGTCTGTCACTATATAGACGTATTAGGATCTGACAGAGAATTACCACTTTGCCAGTGATTAAAATACTGTGGGGATGAGGAGGAATTCAGGTATAATAGAACTAAAACATTGAACTAAACTGCCTCAAACTGCCTCTTAGAACCTCCAGAATGGAGACCCACCCTCCAAGTTCACAGTTGCACATCATTTGGGGAGCAGCTGAGTGAAGCATCCATGAGATCTCCTTGGGGTCAGATCATTAACAAAGGTGTGAGGGATTTATTTAATCCAGGTCTTTACCAAGGAGCTGGGGGCTACTTTCTGTGCTGAGAGAGACATCATTCTCTGAACTCAAGGCAGGAAGGAAAGGAAAGAAGGGACATCATTTCCCATGGATAGGCATGAAGGAGACAGAACAAGACAAAGAGATAGGAGCAGGCACGTTAACATTTATCAACACATCCACTAACGAGAGAAAAGCAAGACTTCTTTCGTATGGGGTTAAACAGACTCAGGAGCTGCAGGAGGCCTAAAAAGGCTGGAAAGGCTTGCCTGTTCCTCAACCCCATGGACACAAGGGAAACTTAAAACGTGACCAACGTGCCACTGAGACAGTGATGCTGCTCAGAGTCAGGCAACAGCCAAGAAATAGCTCGGAGAGCCACAAATGAGCTTCCTCCCCCTAGGGAACCTGCAAGCTTGTGAAGTTACTTTAAATGTTTTGCAGCAGATAGCTCCTGTCAAGGTAGGCTGAGGTGGGAATATGCAGCTTAACTGTCTTCCCTGCCCAGGTCAGACCACAGAGTCATCCATGCCTATGGCTAAAAACAGGAGCAGATGATGGGGAAGGTGCATCCCTCTTCCCCGGGGCCTCACAGCTGCACAGTGTCACACTCCTCCAGGGCACTGGGTGCTGTTGCCCTCGTCTGACCACCAAAGCTATCCTGTCCACCCTCCCCCACAGCTCATGAAATTCTGGGATTCACTCCTAGAGCGATCTTCTCTGCAGCCCTTCTGCTGCCTCCTGCCCTGGTGCGGCAGCAAGGCTCCTACAGGACCAAGAGTCCCAAATTCTGTGTCAGTCTGACTCATCTAATGGCTAACAAGAAGGACGCATTTAAAAAAACTTTTATTATTTTCTTAAGGCAATCAATAAGCCCCTGATTATAATGTTCCCTTCCTTCCTTGCCCTTGTTCAGATCTGTGTCAACCGGGTAATGTCACCGAGTGGAACAGATAAAAGTTTTACTAGTCCTTCAGGGCTATTATGCCAAATGAGGAATTGCTGCATATTCACCTGCAAACAGCTGCCAATGTTTAATTTTTTACGTAAAATGCTTTGGAACTAAAGTTGTAATGCACTGAGCAGCTGTTAATGGTCTGTTTTGCTTGTGCACTGGCTGTAGCATGGAGGGCAATGCTTATCTCCAGCATCGCTGCTGCCACACCAGGTTGAATACAGCAGCATAGGGTGAGGTCTCAGCTAAACCCTTGTTCATATCAGCTCCAGCTGCTGGGCTTTCACATTGCAGAGAAATTTCAAACTTCAATCTGCTGTCAAAAAGAAGGAAAAAAATCACTTCCGAGCAGGGAATGCCTTTTTTCCTTCTTTTGTTTCTGCACATCAAAAAGAGATGGATTTTGTTCCTCATATCACAGGAAGCCAAACTGTTTTTTCTGCTTACCTGTATGATGTTTGATTTCTTCTGATTTCACTTCGCAGCTTCCTAGGTGGGGGCCAATGGCTGAATGAAGCTGGACATTGCCAGCGGTCTCCAGGTACAATGGGCTTTCACCTATTTCTCTAGCAGTACATATGAAATCAAACCATCAAAAAGACTAGAGGCAAACTACAGGTCTCAAGAGGCTAGAGAAAGTGGAATTAGTCACCCTTTGAAATATGGAGGCCATAGCAAATGAGAATAGATGGGCTTTGATGTCAGGAGGAGAAGCTGGCAGTTGAGCTCAAACTCCGATAGCTCCTTCTCAAAACCTTGCTCAAAACCTTGCTCAGACTGGCTTTCATCTCTCAAGGTCTGCAACAGCTCTGTGCTTCAAAAAAAGCTTTTGAGGGATCTCTCCATTGAAAAGGGAAGGAATTAGAGAAAGGCAGTCACATCAACCAGTCCAGCAGTGCTCAACCTGTGAATTGATGCCACCCAGGACCTGCCATATTTGCTCAGGGAATCCATGTGTTAGAGCTGGAATTAGAAAGCTCAAGTTTGAGGAATGGCTGCTGATGCCCTTTCACTAAGAAGCGACTCTTCTTACTGTTGTCTTGACACTATTTGAGCACACCCCATTTGAAAGTACACAGCAAACAGATTAATTAATCCTCCAGTAAATAAACCTATAGGGAAGGTTTATCAAATCAAGGCACAGAGCCATGAAGTAATTTATGCAAGGCTATGGCTAAGGCTGGTCCCCAAATCCATTCCCTGTGCACGACTAGACAGTGCTTTTTTTCAAGAGCACTACCACCATGTCTTCCTTTTGTACCACAAAGCTCAGCCAGCCCACAAAACTGATTAAAACAGGTCACTTAATGCACAAGCACTCTGGACAACTTCCTGCTGGGTTTCCTCAACTAAGAGAGCAGAGTTTGACTTTAATGCCTCAGGGCAAATGTCTTCGAGCGTGTGTGTGTGCACGCATGTGCATGACACCGAATAAATTTGATCAGATTTGGTGTGACAAAATTGTCAAGGAAACATTTGCATTGCCATTTATGCAGCAGGCTGCACGATGCAAAGCAGAAAGAGAACATGTTCAGCGTGTCAGGCAGCGGTACGCCACGATTAATGGAAAGAGACATGTGAGCCGGAGAATAATCAAACTCATTAACAGCAACATCCAAAACTAACATGGACAGTGCCTTCTCACCAAGGGCAACTAATGTGTCTGAAGCTCCTCTGACTTGAGCCGCTGCTGCGGCGAGGCTCAGGGCAGTTGAGATGTTGTAGATTTGTCCCGACATCCTCCCTTTCCTGTGCAGTGCCCTCATCTCCAGCTCACCAGAAATCACCTCCAAGGTTGAGACACCGTGGAGGTTGAGGAGACCCAGACCACAGGTGAAGGAGGCTGAGGTACACTGCAGTGCGCCACAGGGAGTGAGAGCCTTTTTCTTCTTTGTGCCCACTGCAAACCAGGACAGCAGAAAGGTGTCTGCAGCCTATTTATTCTCCTAGCAGTTAAAATGCACCTGGAAGTCAGAGCAACAGGTTTAACCCACTTGAGAGCAGGCACTCTCTGAGATTAAGAGTGATCATTTTAGGATGTGATACGCTTTAATGGTTCTAGGAAATTTTAAGCGCGTTGCCTTTTTCCTTCCACTTTTGCACCTAATTATGGGACTGGAGAGAGTGATTTATATTACACCCAAGACACCCTCTGAACAAAAAAAAGCTGGAGAATGAATTCATTTTGCACGTCTCTACATTGGCTAGTTTTTGGTGTAAGAGCTCTCTTTAAAGAAAGACTGTCAGACCTTGAAACCTGAGCATTTTGTATGTGTGTGCATGTCTGTATTAGTGGCTTCTTCATCTTCAACCAGTTCTTCCTTCTTATTCCTATAAATACAGTAGGATTTGGCAGGGACAACTGCGTGGGGTGGAACTGAGTAATGGCTCTCAGGGTTTCTATAAATTAAGAACACCCAACTTGACAATGTACATGTCATCTTTATCAATTTACTCCCCAAGCCCATGCCAAGCGTTCTGCAATAAACTTCCTCTCCATTTCACACCTAATCATGTGTAGCATAAATCCCACAGACCAGAGACTGCTCACAGGGCTGAGGAAGGATCAGCCTGGGGTGTTTATCCACAGATGTGATCAAGCTGAGACAACCATTCTCCCCTGCTCACCCTCGACCATAGCAAAGGAACCTCAACACAGAGACTAATTGGGGTTTGGCTTATTTTCTAATTCAAATGCAAAGCATCTGGACATCCCCATTTGCTATGCTGTCTGCCACCTCTTTTCTTTCTGCTTTGCTTGTAAACAAGCTGCAGGTGAATAGTGCTGCTCAGCACTTTTCAGACTTTATCCCATTATTTTTAAATACAGCACAAATGTGATTAACACATCAGCCTGATTATCTCCAAAAGGATTCATGAAGAAGACTGTCAGATAGCTTCAAGCCCTTCAAAATGCTATTAAGGTTAAAGAAAGCAAGTAGTGTTCATAGAATTGAGTGGAGATCCAGAGGATTATTGCTGTAGTTCAGGAGAGTTGTGGAAACGGAAAAGCTGCACCATCATACTCTGCCTCTTTGTAGTCACCCCAACAGCGTAAGTTATTGCAGAGGATTGTTACATCTGCCCCTTTCTTTGATGACAAAGGTAAATATTGTACTAGAAACTCACTGAAATCTCCTCTCTTGGCCTCATGTGCCACACTTTGTCCTTTGCTCGCAAATTACACTTTTCACATGTTGTTGACTACCTTTCTGCTCTTGTAGACACTTGTCTGGCTTTTCCAGACAGGCAATAGCCCAGGCAGATCCACTGCTCTCAACCACTCTGGACAAATGGGCAGGCTCACGTGCATCTTGTGACAACGCACACAAATACTTTCAGAGGTATTTGGGTTTCTGTAGACCTGAAGTATGTCTTTTTTGGATTTAGTGGGCTTACTTTGCAAATGTAGCACAGCATTTGCATTTCCATCTGGGAAACAGGGAAGGAACCTGGACAGACATATGGGAGTCACTGTTTTTAAATTTCTGACATTGATAGATACACATCTGAATTTTCGCCAGCAGTATCCTTGGCTCAAAGGGTCAATTGCATTTGTTCTTTGTTGGGTGAAAGAACAAGTATTTCAGACCAAAGCTCCACCAATGAAGAGTCAGAGCTCCTGTATGTCTACAAGAGTTGTGCACTCCCTGTTGGGAGGCCACACACCACTGCTGGGACTCATTACGCTGTCCTGATTCAGCTCTGTAAGAGCCTGGGACAAGAAATTCAATACAAAAGCAATGAGTGCTTTAGTGTCACTTGGATCTAAGAAGTCAGACCCAAGTGTTGACAGAGATGTGAAAATAAGGATGTTCCCTGTACTACATAAACAAGATCTATTTTCAAATCAGTTCCTCTTTGCAGAGCATAAGAAAAAGTTTTTGCTTGTCCTTTTCTTGCCCCATCTCCTTTTCATATTCCTTTTCTCCATAAGTCTAGATTAATCCATCTTGCTGTTAGCCAGGTGCGGTTATATGTACACTTTGATACCCATGTATATGAATATACATATGTACATACACCTACATATGCAGACACGTCTGTATGTATACATCCCAGTGCAAATTTTTTTACATCCTTGCAATCTCCTGGAAAATTCCCCAGCAGGCATTAAAAGGCAGAAATCTCCAGAAAGGCTAATAAATCATTCTAAGTATGATGTTTGTAGGGGAAGACATTTTGGAGATGATAAAAAGAAGCACATTTTCAAAATGTCAATGAACCCACAGAAATAGTGAGCAGCTTTTCAGATATCTGCCCGCTTATTAGAGATGGGCAAAGCCAGGTACCTAAAATATTCGACAAGGAAAAGTTAGAGTATGAATGACTCTGTAGCCTTTCCAAGGCTATAAAAAGGGAGGTAGGGATCAGAAATGATTGGGGGGAAAAAATGAATCTCCCACAAGTCTATTTTTCAGAAACCAGAGTTCAGCTTGTTCCTGAGAACTGGAGGAAGCATAGCACAGAGAGGTAATTGCTCATGAGAAATTATCTTTGAATACACAGGACAGCATTACTGGCCAGCTAGGTAATAGGAGGAACAAACATCACATGTGTGTGTTACTCAGGAAGCTGTATCAATTTCTACATATCCATATATTTCTGGTACATCAATTAATACTTGGGAGGAATGTCACCAAAGTCAAGGGCTTGGTGTGTCTGTTGTGACTTTCCAAATCCCAACATCTCTCATATGCTTATATATGGGAGAGGTAAGAAATGCTGAACATAAACACAAATATAATACAAAATTGCAGAAATGAGATGTGATGATTACTATAGCTGAAATGCGTTCATTATGTTCCCACTTTTAAGTACTATAGGGAATAGGAAGCCCACTTCCCTCCCCACCATCACAATTACAGAGCATTTTACAATAGCATCCTAGCTCTTCTTTTTTTTAATTTTTTCTTTTTTATGGTTGGTAGAGTAACCATTTGGAAATGAAACTCCTGCAACCTTCATTAAAGAAGATAGGAAGCCAAGAAGGTAGCATTATATATGGCATTTTTATGAAACATTAGGCACAAAGTGATAGCCATATTATTGTATATTAGAAAGCTCTGAAGGATGCTCAGCCTACATGATAGCTTGATTGCATGAACATTCAAATACATCTTTTTGGAAAAGAGATATGGGCTAATGGAACAGCTAACGGGCCATGTTGCTGGTAGCTGAGGGGTTGATTTTTAAAGCAGAGCTGTGGCTGATAGTTTGTTTCCTAAAAATATGGTTTTGTTTTGCAAGACAATTGAAATATTCACAGCTATTTTCTAATATGCTTGGGACCTGATTCTTCCCCCACATATAGCACTGGTTTCAGTGAATTTATGCCTGATTCATATCAGTGCAGATGAGGAGAAACTCCAGCTGCATGCATATGCCTCTGTTCCACAAGGTCTTTAAGCACAATTTTAAATCAATCCCTATTCAGCAAAGACTGACACAGATCTTAGGCTTTCAGTAAAGAAACATGCTTAAGAGCTTTGCTTAATAGGAATGAACTACAAACCAGGGCTTTAGCAGCTGCTTTAGGTTAGTACCTTCACCTTTCCTGATGAACCTTTTTACAGAGGAAAGTCATTATTTCAAAAAGAAGGTATATCTGTGGTGTGAAGCTAGAGTCATCTTGAGCCTGCAGGAAAGTTCATTACTTGGTTGCAGCATCTCAGCAGAAAAATATTTGATATTGGTACCCATCTACCAAATGCAAAAAGAAAGAATAAAAGAAAAAGGAAACTAAATGCCTAAATATTAGATTGAATTTTTAGCAGACTTCCCTAATTGCATCTGCAAAATCTGCAAGCCTGTCTATTCTATGAAAGGACAATCCTCACTGAAGCATGTACAGCAGGAGTGCACACGGGTGAGCTCCAGAGCCTACAAAGCAGTACTTCAGTAAACCCCCACACAAGCACACCCAGCTTTTGCACAGCCAAGATATGCTTGTGCATTTTATAGATGCAGTTAAAAAAGCCAGCTGGAAACTTATTTCACTGTGTTTCACATTAAGTGCATGTTGACTGTAATTAAAATAATTTATATTTTGCAAGGGCAGTTT
>NW_008824286.1:2487118-2494261 GCF_000699105.1 Pygoscelis adeliae | reverse complement strand
CGTGAACTGCAGCAGCAATTAGTAAGAGACATGACTGGTAGAAGTTACGGTTTCAAGAGGTCAGAGGCAAGTTTCCATGCTCACAGCGGCTGCATACAGCATCAGATTTGAAAGGAACTAAAACCTATACAAATGGGTTCAGGTTTGTAAATGTCATGTTGGACCCAGGTAGATGTAGATGGCACCAACAGACCCAATATTCCTATACAATACCCAGTCCCAGAGGCTCCTGAATCCTGCTGATGAAGACCCTCAAGGGGCTAAAGCCTGATGTATGTCTTTCCTGGTGGACGTCTGCAAAGCTACCTCCCTCCTGATTCTGCTGAGCTGTTCTAAGCACTACCTCAGCCAACACGTCGGGGAGATCTGGGGCTACCATCGCCCATCACAACACAACGGCCAACCTGCCAGCTCTGTGCAGTGCCCATGAGAGCCGTAGGGACAAGCTGGAGGTGGGCTCCATATGCATGTGCCTCCCTGCTTCCTCCTCACGCTGCCTGAGCTGCAACCCTGACATCCTGGGCTCCCCATGGACATCAAATGGAGCAAGGGGAGGACGAGGTCTGGTGCAAGCAGGATTGGTCTCTGAGACAGGCCAACAGAGCACAGATGGGAAGATTTCCTTTCGCCCCAGATTAAGAAAGTGGTTTCTCAGTGCAATCCGCCAAGAGTGCACAGGAGAAACATCTATAAACAAACACGTACAGTTTTGGTTTTTTAAGAATAAAAAACTTCTAAACTAAATTTGTTGCACTGATGGGCAGTTAGGGGTTAGAAAATCTTACAATATCCAGGGCTTCATTAAGGACACAGGTAACTATGGATAACTGGGATTTCTATAATTGTATCCAGACCTGAGCTTCATTGTTCTGAAAAACACATAACAATTAGCAGAACAACAAAAGAAGAGTTCAAGCAAATGAATATATGAAGTTTGTAGCTCTGTGGTTGTGAAGGAAAGCTTGAAAATGTAACCTACCTGTAACGAATGGCTGGGGTACTGCAGAATATTTCAGTGATGCAGCCCTGGCAGTAACTGTGCTGGGGACTCCGCCGGTGCTGCACCACGGAGGGCAGCAACAAATTGCACAGATCCTGATGTCCACTGGCTGCTGGGATAAATGGGTATTGATGGGGCCTGGGAGGAAAGGGGGACCCGTCCCCCTGTATGCAGCACGACCAGAGACCGTCCTCCATGGGCCAGCCCAGAGGCACCATGTGTAGGGTCGGCAGCTGGCTTGTGGAGCACACTGGGCTGTGACCACTCGTTCAAGGCTCTGTAGAAATAAGCATAAAAGTTATCATGGAAGTCACCAGCTCTCCACCTTCCATAGACCTTTTCCCATTCATTTGGGCATTGTTGCTTATGTTTAGTAATGACTATGACCAGCACAAATTCTGCTTTCTATATAATATCTATATATACTATATGTCTGATATATCTAATATAGTCTATCTAATTTCCGCTCTTTTCTGTAAAATCAGAATAAATCCACTGTCCTCCATAGGTTATCTTAAACTGATATGAGTGTATCAGACAGAAAGGTCTACTATTTTACTCCTCTTCTCCTTGTTCTCTGAGCATAGCAGCAGAGAAAATCAGCATGAAGTCTTTGGCATTTCTTGTGTTTGTTTATTTATTTTTGTTTGAACCAAAGTTTTCCCCATTTAAATCTCAATTTCCTTTCTCCTCCTGCAATCGGGGTCACCATGGCAGGGGTGAAGGCAGTGCGTATCTGGTTACATACAACAGACACCAGCCCAGCAGAAATAAAAGAAAGCGCTCACCACATAACTAGAATTGTTAGTGCAGAAACGTACCGACCTAAATGGAATTTCACCTTGGGAGTTTTGGCTGAATTGTGTCTAAACAGAGGTGAAATTCCCCAGGCATATGGCAAGTCCTCTGGCTGGCATAGTCAGAGCCCCGCAGCTCTTCATCAGGCCCTCGGAGCCCACCATTAACTCTACAGAGTGCCGTTATTAGGGAGAGGAGAACAGCTGTAAGCGTCTCTTAATGCCAGTGGGGAGCTGGGGAGTGCTAAACTCCTGCATGTATAATACAAAAGGAAGAGGAATATAGCTCCACTGAATTAGTTTAGGCCACTGAGGTCTGTTTGTTTCAATTATCACCGGTACAGTCAAGTCCCTTGAAAGCCCCCATTAGCTCCCAATGTGTTCTTCTGCACATAGGCACCTTTTCAAATACCTTTTCCTTTAATGAAGCTTTTTTTTTTATAGCACACTTGGAGCAGATACCAAAAAGAGAGCGTGCGCGCTTAAAAATAAATGGGTCAAATGTCTCCCTGGTGTAACACAATGGGATGTATTGATACTTTGTTTAGATCTAAGCTGTTGGGCAAGTGAAATGGCAGAAAAAAGGGAAAAGAACAAAGAACTGAAACTAAATAAAGACCTGCCTTGCCTTTCTTCCAGGTTTCCCTTGTACAGAAGATCAGTACATGATGTTTCTGCTTTGCAGCGAGGCTTTTGTGGGTAAGTAGTCACATCTATAATCTTCTACCTTCTAATACTATTTACCAAAACCCTTCCAGGGAAGGGGTTAAATTCATGCCTGGTGCTTCCATTCATGCCTCCACTTAAGTAGCTGGAAAAAAAATTAGCCTCCAAAGAGGAGCATAGTTTCCTGTTTCTTTTGCCTGGCTGCTGCTACCATATAGGGAGATGCTTGAATTTGTTTAAAATGCCCAGGATTGCACCTCAATTAAAGTTCAAAAAACATGATATAAAGCCAAGAAGGCAGAGTTCAAATGTCCTGGTCCCTTCATGCATGTGACAGTACTCTGGCACGAGCGTTGCTCTTTGCCCTGGGGAGGAGGGACCCGTAATGCAGCAGAAAGGGGATGGTGCTGCGGGACTGCCGTTCAGAGACTTCGACGGCAGTACGAGCATGCCAGCGCTAACAGACAAGGAAGAGACGTTCTCACTGAAATTGGATGGAAATTCTTTTCTTTTAAGATACCGAATCTCATTATATACAATCCGCTTGCAAGTCCACAGCCAGCTCTGCTCAGTCGGGCTGCTAGGAAATGCTGTCTTATTTCAAGGCTGAATTTCTCCACACTCATTTTCCAGCCGTCTTGTCAGGCTGTATTTTGCAAGGTCAAAAGGCCCTTGACTCTCAAGACTCCTCTCCGTGTACATGTTCTTAAAACAAATGATAAAATCTCCTCTCCATCTTTTAATAAGCTAATGAATAGAGTTCTCTGTGCTTCAGGTCACATAACTCGTTTCCCATCCCCTGAATCACTTTCATAGCCTTCCTTTGAGGTCTCTTCTTGTCACAACGTCAGAAGCGGCTGCAGTCCTCCAGCAGCCATCACTACAGTCCTGAGGACAGAGATGAGGTTACTTCCCTAATTCCACTCGATTCTTTTCATGCACATGCCAGGTTGCCCTTCTGCTGCAGAGCTGAGAGCTCACTTTGCAGGTTGTTGCCCACGATGACCTCCAAGTACGCCCTGGAGCCACCATCTTCCAAGACAGAATCTCCCATTTTGTGGGTCCCGCCAGCAATTTTCCTTCCCAGGTGCATCAGCTGAAATCTGGCTGTATTTAACCCCAAGCGCTGGGACTGTCACCACTGAAGTGAGCAAAGCGAATGTCACCACTTTCACAGGAGCCCCTTCTGCTGCTGTCAGGGCTCTCCCTGCACCGCATCATGCGTGTGGGCAGCAGATAATGAACCATCACAGTTTGCAGCCTGGACTATTTAGGTAAACCAGACTTGATTGCAGGTTTCTTCATCATGGATTGTGGCATTTCAGTGATTTACTCCACAAATAGCTGAGACCTTCACAGGAACAAGCAGCCTGGGAAAGGTGCGGGCAGCCAGGAGCTGGAGCCATCGCAGGTATCTCACACCAAGCCTTCCCCACTGCTCATCCAGCGCCAAGGGCACAAGGGGCCATGGTTTTCCTGCGACTGGATGAACAGTGAAGAGGAGCTCAGCGTTATGAGTGCACGTGCATGAAAGATGCAAGCAGAGGGCTTATGGCTATTACTGATCTCTCCTTTCTATCCGTAAGGTGGGGAGGCTTTAGTGCATGGGGCCTTTAGTGCCCCGAGGGCTGGAGGAAGGGGAAAGCACACCATAAACCAACGCAAACACAATCAAGCATACAGCAACTCTGAAGAGAATTTTAGCAAACATTTCCTTTTTCCAGAGATTTTTTTTAAGAGAAAAGAAGAACAATCTTGTCCTTCGGAGGAGATATATTCCACTGAATAGGCTATTTTTTACAGTAGCTGATGCCCCTGCCAGCCCACATGAAAGCAAACTGAGTGATTAGAAGAGTCTAAAAACTATTGCTGCAAGTGAAAAAGGACATGGAGCAAGTACAGCTATTTTTAAGCTATGCAGCAGTATTGCCTGCTGATTCCACAGCACCAAAGTTATAATTTCTTGTTGATCACACAGTTACTTTGTTCTCTTTTCAAACCCATAACCAAACTTGTAATCTGTGCCCTGTGAATTACTACAGTGGCTACCAAAGAGAAAGAAGGTACCAGTGTAAGACAAAGATTCATGCATCAACATTTAAACTCCTGAGACTTGCGCCTGAGTGCAAGTTGTATTTGCAGATCTTTATGATGAATGAAAGGAAGCCCTAGATTAGATTGGGAGAAAAGACCAGATGATTTTGAATTTACAAGGTACCTAGAGGGGGGGTGAGTATATATATGTGTGCACTAATTAATGGAAATGCATGCCAGGCACTCCAAGGATTGCAAAGAGTTTGTTTATTGCCCCAGATCCTCCAGCTAAGCACAGTGGCCAGGGAAGAACCTGAAAACAGGTTTCAGGAGATGGCAAAAATTTCTGGGCTAAAGCACAGTTTGTAAAAGTGGCATGCTGGAAGGTGGAAAACATGTCCACATTTCCACAGGTGGAATTTGAGTAATCTCTTAAACCCCCAAGAAACAAACAGGTGAAGCTGGGTGCTGGCCTGCTGGATTGTTTTTTTTTTAATCAGGACTGAACTGCAGGCAGTTTTCTTTAGCCTGCAGTAAATACAGAGGATATCTCATTAGCCTAGTTTAAAAGGGCGGGAGGTAAGAGAAGATATATCCACTGGTGTTAAGTGGAATAAAGAATTATACACAAACAGCGCAAGCCTGCAGCAGCTGCAGTCAAGAAAACAAATCAACCATTTATTACTTCTCCTTCAGTGTTTTTAAACATTTATGGAGTGCCATCAATAACCAAGTTAATTGTGAATGGCTGATAGTGTATTTGCAAAGCCTTCTTTAACCTGCAAGCACCAGAACTGCCGTGAAAGGGACTTTTCATCAATGACAATAATTATATGGCCCTTTAACAGCTTTCCGCATACCTTATGGCATAATCCTGTTCAGCTAGTCACACTGGGCTTTGCACGATATTATTAATGAGTGGAGTCGAAGAACATCCAGCAAATGGGAACAACGTGTTTCTTTGTGTGTGTGCATGTAGGGTGAGTGCCCGCTCTGGAGACAGAAACCAGCCACCATTTTGCCAGGCAGAGACTCGTCAACATCCACAGCTGAGCACACGAAAATGCTCCACGCTCCCTGCCATTTACCAAGGTAGAAATTAATCCTGAGTGACCTCGTTACTGCTTGTGGCACCTTGCTTAACTAAGTATCTAAATAAAAAAAACCAACCACCAAACAAAAACAAACTGCATACGTGTGCAGTGACCTGGTGTCAGAAATGAAGAATTTGTCTCCAGACTGATTTAATCATATCAGAAAGACGGATGCCAGGATTCATTACTGTGACAAAATGCTTATTGTTTAATCACATTATCCGGCAGCTTTCAGCTAGGCTGAGACAAGCTTACCTGACACCGACGTGCACTGGGGATCATACGGAGCTGCCTCCTGGCTGCTGCTTCACCAGGCGTTTGGTTTCAGGATGTTTCTGGATTCTCCCTGTAAAGCCGAGCACCTGAAGGTTGCACCATGTACATCCCTTTATAGCTAATCCGGCTGCTGTATTTCACCTATTCCCTTCCTTTCGGTTAGCTGGCCTGTGTGGATACGGCCTTTTCACCCATGTGGATAGAAACAGGGCATCAGCAAACAGGTACCGCATGAAAAACAGTTTCTGATCCCTCCCCAGATGCACATTTTTATGTGAAATCCCATTGCTTCCTGAAGATGAAGTCCAAAGAAGTTTGTTATTTTTACCGATTCACAAATTTTTCGGGCTAACCCCCGCTGAGGTTTGCCAGACTTCCTTCAGTCAAAATAAGACCTCACAGAACAGGAAAAAAAAATCCGCTTAAGGTATTTCTGAAACATTTTCCATTTTGGCGACATTTAACAGATGTTAGTGTTCTGCTCCGCTCCGGTGAGAAATATGGCGGAAAAAAGCAAGCTCATGCTTTGGCCAGCTGATTTCACTGTGGGTAGCAGGTACTAAGAATCTTCCTGAGAAATGGCCAAGTGTTGGGTCCTGCTCCCAGCTAGCAGGAGAGCTGTGTCCCACCAGTAATTTCTGTAACTAGTGCGCAGAACATGAATAACTCTCCGACAGAACCTGCTCAATGAAGCTGTAAATACATAAGCCTGTCTTACAGACAGCACATCCTCAAGCTTATAACTTCTGCTGGAGCTATGACATATCTTTCACAAAGACGTTTAGCCTCGAGCTAAGGACTTCAAATGATGGAGAATCCACCTTGCCGCCGGGTAATTTATTTCAGTGGTTAATTACTCTCACTAAAAAATGTGCACCATATTTCTAGTCTGCATTTGTCTAGCAACTGCTCTAGTTCAAGTTTTTAAATGAGTCCAAATGCATGCTGGAACAGGACTTTGGGAGTTAATTAATACTGTTTGAATAGCCAGACAGTGGAGACATGTTCAATAAAGCTGACATTTATGTATCACTATCAATTCACAAAGATGAAACATACTGAATTCCCTTGCAGAGCAACAGGCTTGTGCATTTTTAGACATCTTAGTAGAATTTCAATAAGGTCATAAGGAATAATCTACTTAATTTCCACCAAAACCTGCTGTCTATAATGTAAGAACAGTTTTATTTCTCACCATTTAGGGGAAAACATTCACTCCGTAGTCCCTTGCAAGCCTGAGCTGAAAAACATTTTTCTTACCATTTTAACTTTTTTC